>NW_004444375.1:80503-94385 GCF_000243295.1 Trichechus manatus latirostris | reverse complement strand
CCATGGAGTTCATTCTGACCCATAGAGACAGTATAGGACAGGGTAGAACTGCCCCGTAGGGTTTCAAAGGAGCGTCTAGGGAATTTGCACTGCCGACCTTCTGCTTAGGAACCGAGCTCTTAACCACTACACCATGAGGATTCCTTGGACTGTACATAGCCCCTCAATTGCTCACATAGTGAATGGTGCACACTGGACACGTTATAGACAGTGATTAGTGTGACTGAGTAAAGGGGTCAGATTGACAAAAACAATACTTTCAGGGCTCTGGAAATTGATTGAAGTCAAATAATAATTTGAAAAGGATTTATCCTTGGAAAGCTACTAGAGATTGAAGTAAGAATTGCACACATCTGCAGTCTTCTTGCCCAGGCGGCTCCCCTTCTCTTCCCACCCCAGCTCAGTGAGAATAACTGCAGAGTTTACAGCATGGGGCAGGTTGCAGAACTCAGCAGTGTTACTGCCAGAGGGAGCAGATTTGATCGGAGGTGAGAGGTGAGGATCATAACCCACAGGATTTCCAGTTTGAAGTACTGAAATTGGCTGAAGATGATTGAGTAAAGGCTGAGTTTGTGGTCCCCATGGGAGTGAGCAGAGTACCAGCCATAAATTTAACAGAAAGATCCTAAAAATAAGGGTCCATTAAAAGGGATAACATTAGTGGTCTATATATTCTTGGCTGACTGAATAAATATGACATTTTCAGGGGAGGTCTAGGAGTTCCCAGTGAAAAGTACAATCTAATGGAGACTTGAGAACTCGCTGCAAAGTTATGAGCACTTCACAACACATACACACTAACAGACACACACACACACCACATTAGTGACAGAAGGAGGAAGTCCTGTAGAGCTGAAGTCTTGGAATAGGACCTCTACTTAAATCATTGGCTAACAACAAAGCTCTGTGGTCACAGGAAAGGTCTTAGGAAGCAAGGCTAAAAAATAAAACTAAAACATAACAGAAATTACAGTAGAAAATCGGCAAAGGACTTGGATAGACATTTCATCAAAAAAGAAATACAAATAGCCGACAAGTACATGAAAAGATATTCAAAGTCATTAGACATTAGAGAAATGCAAAGCAAAACCACAATGTGCTCTCACTTCACACCCCTAAATGGCACTGATTTCAAAAACAAAAAAACAGCAGGTGGTGTTGAGGGTGTGGAAAAATTGGAAACCTCATCCATTGCTGGTGGGACGGTAAAAAGGTGCAGCCAAGGTGGAAAATAGCTTTGGTGGTTACTCAAAAATTTAAATATAGAATTACTATCCTATCCAGCAACTCCCCTGCTAGGTATATACCCAAAAGAATTGAAAGCAGGAATGCAAACAGATACTTGCACACTGGTGTCCATTGGAGCACCATTCACAATAACTAAAAAATTGGAAACAACCTGAATGTCCATCAACAGATAAACGGATAAACTAAATGTGGTACATACAATGGAATATTACTCAACCAGAAAGAGAAATTAAATCTTGAAACATGTTACAATATGGATGAACTTTGAAAACATAATCCTGAATGAAATCAGTCAGCAAAGGACAAAAATTGTATGATTACACTGATGTGAAATTTCTAGAAGAGGCAAGTGTATATAGACCAAAGCTTATGGTAGGTTATACGTGTAGAGAGGTGGAAGAGAATGGAAAGGGAGGACACAGTGTTTAGGGGACACAGAGCTTCTGTTTAGGGTGATGAGGAAACTTGGGAATAGGTAATGGTGACGAGTGAAGAACACAACAAATACAATTGGTGTCACTGAGTTGTACATGTGAAGAATGTTGAAATGGCAAATGTTTTGTTACAAATATATTCACCACAATAAAAAAAAATTGAAAGTGGTTTCACTAGAAATCACTCTAGTGAAAGCCTGACTAAAGTAATGACTTAAGCAAGATTGCTGAAAACAAGGTCAATATACAAATATACATCAATGTAGTGTGCTCTGTTGGCAGCATCAGAAAAGGAAAGATAAAAGATACTAGAGCCAAAGTGAGTCAAATTGTACAAGACTTCTATCTACAGTACACAACTGTATGGAGAATGTAAACCGAGTGTGGAGAAGATAAAGGAGCCCTGGTGATGCAACGGTGAAGCACTCGGCTACTAACTGAAAGGTCAGCATTTCCAACTCATCAGTGGCTCCACAGAAGACCTGGCAATATGCTCCCATAAAGATCGCAGCCAAGGATACCCTATGGGGCAGTTCTACTCTGCCCTATAGCATCCCTGTGAGTCAAATCGACTCAATAGCACACAATAACCACACAAGGCATGTTAAGACATAATAGTATAAAGATGTCAATTGTGAACAATTAATCTAATGATTAAATATAATTTCAATAAAGTTGCCTCATGATTGTGTGAAAATGTTTGTAAAGGCACTAAAAGGGCCAGTGCAACAGGATATTCTTGAAGAAGACTGTGATGAAATTGTTTGTTGCACTGAGCATCAAGGTTTAACAAAAAGCTTTAGTAACTTTTACCATGTGGTTTTGGTGCAAGAGAAAAATGTAAAAATGAAACACAGTCCCAGTGTCCCTAAATTCATCACATTCAGACACAGACACACACAGGAACTTGATTTATGACAAAGGCGGCAGAGAGAAGAATGGAGAAATGGTCATCTTTGCTACATGTTATGCTCCATCAACTGAGTCATGATGTAGACAAGCATGAACTTCACTTCTATCTCATTTCATCAAAAATACAGCAGCACAAAAATAAAATTCCAATGAATTGTTGATCTACATGTAAAAGGTAAAAAAATAAAATGAAGAAGCAAGATATTTCCTGCAGATAAATACAAGAGAATATCTTCATGTAACTTGACTAATTTCTGAATTAGGCCCAAAATAAACACTAACACCTGCAACAATGCTAAACTGGACTATTGTAACATTAATAAAGCTTGTTCGTTAAAAGTCTCAAAATATTAAAAGTAAAACTGTAAGTCACTGAGAAAAAAGAAGCTGTTTAAATCCATTAAAATCAAGAAAGAGCTCATATTCAAAATATGTCATTAACTTATTGGAAGGAAAAGACAATCTCATAGGAAAAATGGACAAGAGACAACAGGCACTTCACCAAGAGGGCATCCTAATGCTAATAGCACATAGAGAGGTGTTCAGTCTAACAGTAATCTAGAAAATGCATTATTAATATCACAATGATACTGCTATAAACCCATAAAAACTTCAATATTAAAATTCCTCAAAGTACTAAGTCCTGGTGAGTGCAAGGACCAAGGAATACATTCAGACACTACTGAATAAAACTGATACATGTAAAAAAACTAGGAAACTATTAAATAATTTTACACATTTTGACATGCACAGATACCTATGAAATTTAATTCCTACACAAACAGGTAATATGTGGACACATTACATACACAAGGATGTACAGAGAATAACTAAGTATTTGTAACAGGCAAGTGTTAGAAATAATCCAAATATCCATGCACAGTAAAATGGATTGCAAAATATATTCACATAATGTAGCAGTGAAAATTAGCAAACTACAGTGAACTGCAACAAGATAGATGAATTACGTCAATGACTTACATGAGTGAGAGGAAACAGACCAAAGAGAAAATGCATACTGTGTGATTTCATTGATATTAAGTGGAAAAACAAGCAAAGCTATTCTATAATATACAAAAGAGAATAGTGCTTTAGGGAGGACAGAGAAGTACTGAGAGCAGACACAAGGAAGTGGCTTCTAGGGGACTGTCAACGTCTATTTCTTAAACTTATTTGTAAATAAACAACAACAACAAAAGAAACCACCGACTTTGTCGCCATAGAGTCGATTCTGACTCATGGCGACCTCGAGTTTCACAGACTAGAACTGAGCTCCACAGGTTTTCCTGGCTGTCCGTAATGTTTTATTCCTTTTTTTTTTTTTTTTTAATTTTATTGTGTTTTAAGTAAAAGTTTACAGGGCAAATTAGTTTTTTGTTCCAAAATGTCTACACAACTTGTTTTGTGACATTGGTTGTAATCCCTACAATGTGTCAGCGCTTTCTGTTTCCCTCTAAACCCTGAGTACCCTGTGTTCTTTGTCCGGGTTTCCTGTCCCTTCTTGCTTTCTCGTCTTTGCTTTGGGCAAATGTTGCCCATTTGGTCTCATAGACTTGATTAAACTAAGAAACACGTTCCTTATGTGTATTATTGTTTGTTTTATAGGAATACTACAAGTCGCAATAGACTCAACGGCAAGGGCTTAATGTTTTGCTGAAGGAGGCCTTCGGGAGTGGCTTCAGTTCTGACTTGACAGGGTGTCCTGGCGCCACAGTCTCTGGGGTTCCTCCAGTCTCTGTCAGACCAGTAAATCTGGTGTTTTCTTGTGAATTTGAATTTTGTTCTACATTTTTCTCCTGCTCTGTCTGGAACCCTCTATTGTGATCCCTGTCAGAGCGGTTGGTGGTGGTAGCTGGGCACCATCTAGTTCTGGGCTCAGGCTGGGGGAGGCTGTGGTTCATGTAGAAGCAGATGGCTAGGACTTTCTTTCAGGGTGATGCTGAACTGTTGACTTTTTGAAGATCAGCGGAGTGCTTAAACACTGCACCACCAGGGCTCTTTACTCTGGGACAGGGTATTTTTAAATACTTGGGTCATTCACTGTCTAGGAGCCCTGGTGGCGGAGTGGTTAAGTGCTTGGCTTAGAATTAAAAGGTCGGCAGATGGAACCCACTAGCCCACTCTGTGGGAGAAATACTGTGGCAATCTGCTTCCATGAAGATTTACAGTCCTGGAAACCAGAGGGGGCAGCTCTAGGGTAACTATGAGCTGGAATCAACTTGATGGCACAGGGTTTTTAGTCACTTTCTCATCAATCTGCACAATTATGTATTTAGTTGTTATTTTTTTTGACGTATGAAAAAATAAAAAGTATATATTAGAAAAAAAGCATTTACAGAAGTATTGTTTTTCATGAGAAATAGTACTAAAATAAACAAATGTGCATTAATAGCCTAATAATATAAATAAAATATTGTAAAATCAAATGGAGTATTAAACAGCCTTGACAATAAATACACTACAACTATATACTAAAATATGCATGAATCCTACAGACATAAAATTAACTGAAATAAACTTTCCATAAAATGTTCGAAACATTTAAAAATCTTACCTTTTCTTCTTCATTATCTATGTAAAGCAGATTAGATTTCTTAGAAGCACATTCCAACCGACTCTCTTTCCATGATTTTTTCTCAGTACTAATGTAATAACAGTTGTTGGAATACATAAACCAGGCCTTTGGACAACGACCACAGTGATCCCCTATGAAAGATTATGAATTACTACCAAAATGATTGGAATGAACAAATAACTATTAAATGACATATTTGCATAGGTACAAACAAATATGTACATAACCAAGATACACACCTTCACAACTGGTACATGTAAAACAAAACACAAAATGCCATATATATATATATGCACAGAAAGTTAGCATCTTGACCCCTAATTTATCTACCCATATAAGGCAAACAAACAAAGACTATATGCTATACATGTCCTGAAAATGCACATGTAGTGCCTTTATTTGATTTTGGTGGGTATATATATAACCGTCTATTGATTTCTTAAAAATATTTCATCTTATTGTTACACAAGAAGGAATGCCCTCCTATTCTTTATTTAAGAAAATATATTGCTCCATTTTAGCTTTTAAAGTTTATTATCTTTTTTGTGAGCCTTAATATAGGGACAAAATATAGTCTGCACTAGTATCAGAACTTTATAAATGGTCACATACCTTTCTCAGTTCTTTTTATTGGAGAAGAATTGTTCTGTTCCGATTTTACACTATCTAAAAAAATTTACAGTAATTCTTAGATTAATATGCTATAAATAAATCGTAATATTTCATTTTCCGATTTGAAATGTGATATGTTTACTATTAGAATAGTGGAATAAAAATAACAAAAACAATGAATAAACTCATGAAGTTCTTTGGGGAAAAATTTAATTACTGAAATTCAATTCCTACACATGCAGGTACAACCAGTGTTTTTTGGAGAAAAACAGCCTAATGAACCAAACTTTACCATCTCTTACGGTATTTGATACAACCACTCTGAAAAATTAACTTGTATTGTTCAATAATTTTGTGCAGATTTCTAACAAAAAATGGAGAATATATACATATATAAGTGTATATATATATATATACACACATATATATACATTCTACACCGTTATTTATATTCCTTACAAATTCACAATAATCTTTCCATATTTAGTCCCAATATAAACATTGAGTCCAAATACATACATTATACTGAAAATTCTCTTCCTTAATATTCTTAATAATTAGAGGCACTTGCAAATCATTAAAGCAAAAAGTTTCCTTATTATCTTTCAAAGACTTACAAGGAGTAATAACTGTGATTGTCATGGTTATTACACCGACCATCAAGGCAAGGCAGAGGAGTCTCAGGACCCCAGCAATGAGCCTCCCAGGAGGTGCTGGAAAATCTGCAGGGAGCAATGGAAATACTGAGAAAGGGAAGATGGAGCAAATGGTTTGGGAGCTTTACATACAAGAGGAACCATATGCACAGACAATTATATGCATGAATGCTGGGACTGAACCCACTTCCACCTTTGTAATCTTTCTCTACACCACTGCATTTTCAGTAAACATACTGCTCCGTGAATTGTAAGTCAGAAGCTACAGATTTCAACAAGGCCTGAATAAAACTAGTCTTCAGATTCCATATTAGAATATCATATGTCCAATTTGAGTTCTGATCCTCAAAAATGAAAATATGTGAGCCTGTTCCCCAAATCTGACTATCCTTTCCTGTCTCAATTTTTCCTGTTTCCCCACATCTCTGCTCCCAACCACAGCCTAGAGCAGTAATATTGAAGGTCAGTAAATGCTTTACCTTTGCAGTGGGATTTCTTGTCATTTCCTTGAAGATCCTGAGCTGCATTATGAAGCTTCCGTCCCACAGAGGTTATTTGCTGCTCACTGTCTGAAATGGAGCAGCTATTTTTGCTCCTAGGTTTGGTTTGCTGCCTCTTTGGGTATTCGGCCAGTTTGACTTGTGAGTAGATTACTCTTTGATTACTCATCTCTGCAGCTGAGTGGTGTCACGGACTGTGCTTTAGAGTAACTGTGCTTTAAGGAGTCAGTATGTGGTGCAGACAACGACAAGATGGCTGTGCACACAAACTGGGCTGTGGGGGTTGGGAGTAAGGCGAGGATTAGTGGTCATTTGCAGTTGACAAGTCTAGTTCTGATTCGGATTTACTTTAGGCTTTCCACAAGGGTCCAGTGTGGAGTAAGTACTATTTTTTTAGATATCCTGCATTTGACAAAATATTATTTGCCCGAGTAATGGAAAGCAATGCCTTTTTGAGGATAAAGAAGTTCATAAATTAAAATATCATTACTTATTTAAAGTCAGAGTCCATGGAAATATCATAAAAATCATTGCATTACCTGTGTTAAAATTTAAAATTCTGTATTTGGGAAAAAAAAAGCATCAATTTTTATGAAAATTTAAAACGTGATAATGATTAAAGACTAAGTAATCCAAAAATGAGGGGATAGAAAAGTTATCATATATATTGATTTGTTCCTCTAAATTACTTTGATTAGTGATACACATGTATTTACTTAAAGGAGATGAAGTGTTATCCTAGGTCTTTTTCTTGTTCGTGGATAGGTGGACAGTTCTGAGAAATCACTAAGAATTCAAGGAAAAATTTTACATGTTGGAATGTGTTACCTAACACACTCAACTTATACACAGACTAAAAATACTGGAAGCACCACAAAGAAAAATATATATTTAAAAAAAAAAAAAACACTTCTTTTATGGAAGACATTGTCAATATTTAATGGTTAGAATAGGAGGTAATAAGACGATGAATGAAAATGTCGACCATTTCTGTAAGAACACCCTTGAGTTAAATGTCCAGAAAGATCCTGTGTTTGTCAAGGTCATTGAGGGTCGCTTTAGTTGGGGAATTAATTATAATAATTCAGTTCAAGTAAGTTAATTTAATCAATCGGCTCCAGAGTAAGTGAAATTTAGAATTAGATTTCAGTTTTTAAACCTACAACGTTTGACCTTTAGGAATTAGCCCAGTTTTGCAAAAAAAAAATAGAAATGATACTATATAAAAATAATGGATGTAATACACTTAACACTCAACCTGGCGCTTAGAAGTGCTCAGAAGATGTTTGCCTTTTTAATTATTATTTTAGTCACAGAGGCCATGTTGTTTCTGATCTATTTCAGTTAGAAATTGTAAAATAACCCATTGGATACAATTCTCTTCTATCAGAGTGGTTCATTTTTAAAAAGGTTTCTGAAATTTTTAAAAACCTTTTGTCATTAATTATTACATTCAGATTACAATTTTATGGAAGCTATCTCATCCTGCTTTTACTCGAAAATAAAACTGAATGAATTTAATCTAAGTGGTTGAGGAATTATGTCTGACCTTGCAACATTCAATTAGTTTCTTTTTAAAAATATAGTTCTAAAGACTGGGCTCAAAATAAAATATTATTATTCAAACACAAATTAGACCAATTAAAAAATCCAAATTAATTGTTCATTGTCATGATACTTACGGAATTTCATTTTAAATGATGTTAATAAACCCAACTGTGTGTGTGTGAATGTATGTGTGCACTTGAGTAATTCTCCAAGGACAGTAATTTGAATATCTTAAGAAATTATCAAACATATTCGATGTTTGCTCTTTACCTTGACTTATTCAAATAAAGACTCCATTGTTCGTCTTTGATTATACTGTATATTAACAGTCCCTCAGGGTATCATGCACAGCCTTTATAATCTCCCACTGAATGAGCTGGGCTAGAACACAGAGAGGAGAGCAGTGGTACATACCTTCCGTGGGTCACAAAGCCATGCATCCTTTAGTGGGGAGGCCTGGTCGATGTCCTAGAGGGGCCTGCTACAGCTGGATTATAGGAAACCAAATACCAAAAAAACCCATCACAGTTGAGCTGATTCAGGAGAAATCTAAAGACATTAATCCAGTTCAAGAACAAACAATATCTGTGCTCTTCACAGACTGTCCTGTGAGGGCTCAGACTGAGGCTGAGTGGAAAAAGTAGATGGTTCATCAATGTGTTAGTTAATGTTTGAACAGGAAATCCTCACACTTGGGCTATTTTGAAGTCAGTTTATCTCATCACACACCTCCAGAACTTAGGAGATGTTGAGTTCCTATTGAAAGGCCAAAGTAGATTTTTAAATATATCATACAGATTTTCCCTATAAAGGTGCTTTGATAAGTTCTCATATTCTATACCATTTGAGGGGGATAAAGGGCTTGCCCAGCCATACAGTTAAATATTCCCATCTCATCACAAGCTACTTAACCTCAGGCCATGTTAAAATTATAAAATTTCATACTTCTATTTTTATTTTCATTCTTTCTTAGTTTTTATTGTACTTTAGATGAAGGTTTACAAACAGTTTGTCATTAAACAGTTAGTACACATATTGCTTTATGACAATGGTTAACAACCCCACGACATGTCAACACTCTGCCTTCTCGACCTTTTTGTTTATTTGATGAAAATATACATAGCCAAAGATACACCATTTCAAAAACATCTACATGCACAGTTCAGTGACATCGACTACACTGTTACAATTGTGCTGCTATTGTCACTTTAGATGAAGGTTTACAGAACAAAATAGTTTCTCATTAAACAGTTTGTACACAAGTTGCCCGATGACAATGTTTAACAAACTCACTGCACATCAACACTATCCTTACTCAACCTTGGGATCCCTACCACCAGCTTTCATGTCCCCTTCTGCCTTCTAGTCCTCGTCCCTGGACAGTTGTGCCCATTAGTCTCCTTTTGGTTTATGGGGCTGTCTAATCTATGGCTGAATGGTGAGCCTCGGGAATGACTTCGTTATTGAGCTAAAATAATGTCATGGGGCCATACCCTCGGGGTTTCTGCAGTCTCTGTCAGGCCAGTAAGTCTGATCTCTTTTTATGAGTTTTGTAGAATTTTGTTCTACATTTTTCTCCAGCTCTGTCAGGACCATCTGTTGTGATCCCTGTCAGAGCAGTCAGTGGTGGTAGCCAGGCACCACTAGTTGTACTGGACTCAGTCTAGTGGACTCCGTGGTAGTTGTGGTCTATTAGCCCTTTGGACTAATGTTTTCCAAGTATCTTGTTTTCTTCATTCTCTC
Source organism: Trichechus manatus latirostris (assembly GCF_000243295.1). Taxonomy (NCBI): domain Eukaryota; kingdom Metazoa; phylum Chordata; class Mammalia; order Sirenia; family Trichechidae; genus Trichechus; species Trichechus manatus. The sequence continues at coordinate 84,157 of NW_004444375.1, read as the reverse complement.
TTGCTCCCAAAGGGGTGAGACCAGTGGAGTATCTTAGATAGCTGCTCACAGGCTTTTAAGACCCCAGACGCCACTCCCCAAGGTAGAATGTAGAACACTGTCTTTATAAACTGTGTTATGCCAGTTGAGCTAGATGTTCCCTGAGATCATGGTCCCCACAGTCCTCATCCCAGCAATTCAGTCCGTCAGGGAGTTTGAATGTGTCTATGGAGCTTCCATGACCTTTCCTTATACAAGTTGTGCTGGTTTCCACAGTATTGTGTACTGTCTCATCCTTCACCAAAATTACCACTTATCTATTGCCTATCTAGTTCCCCCCTACCCGTCCCACCCTTCGTAAATAACAGAGATTGTTTCTTTTTGTGTGTAAACTTTTTCATGAGTTTTTACATTAGAGTTCTCATACAATATTTGTCCTTTTGTGATTGACTTATTTAACTCAGCATAATGTCCTCCAGTTTCATCTATGTTATGCGATGCTTCACAGATTCATGGTAGTTCTTTATTGTTGCATAATACTCTATTGTGTGTAGGTATCATAGTTTGTTTATCCATTCATCTGTTGATGGTCATCTAGGTTGTTTCCATCCTTTTGCTATTGTGAATACTGCTACAATGAACATGAGTGTGCATATGGCTATTCATGTGACGGTTCTTATTTCTCTAGGGTATATTGCTAGGAGTGGGATTGCTGGATCATATGGTATGTCTATTTCTAGCTTTCTAAGGAAGCACCACATCATTTTCAAAAATGGATGTATCATATTACATTCCCACCAGCACTGCGTAAGCGTTCCAATCTTCCCACAGCCCCGCCAACATTTGTTCTTTCCAGTGTCTTTGATTCGTGCCAGTAATGCCGGGGTGAGACGGTGTCTCATTGTGGTTTTCCTTTGCATTTCTCTAATGGCTAGTGATCGTGAGCATTTCCTCATGTGTCTGTTCGCCACTTGAAAGTCTTGTTTGGTGAAATATCTGCTCATTTCCTTTGCCCATTTTTTAATCGGATTGTTTGTCTTTTTGTTGTACAGGTGTTGGATTTTCTTGTAGATTTTAGGGATTAGAACTTTGTCTGACTTGTACTGTCCAAAAATTTTCTCCCAGGCTGTAGGTTCTCTTTTTACTCTTTGATGAAGTCTATTGATGAGCATAAGCGTTTAATTTTTGGAAGATCCCAGTTTTCTAGCTTATCTTCTGGAGTTTGTGCATTGTTGGTTATGGGCTGCATCCTGTTAATGCCGTGATTAGGACCTCTAGCTTTGATACTATTTTTTTTTCTATGAACTTTATACTTTTGGCTTTATATTTAGGCCTTTGATCCATTTTGAAGTAGTTTTTGTATATGGTGTGAAGTATGGGTCCTGTTTCATTTTTTGCAGATGGACATCCAGTTTTTCCAGCACCACTTGTTAAAAAGACTGTCTTTTCCCATTTGATGGACTTTGGGCTGTTGTCGAAGATCAGGTGACAGTAGGTGGATGGATTTACATCTGGGTTCTCAATTCTGTTCCATTGGTCAATGTATCTGCCATTGTGCCCATACCAGGCTGTTCTGACTACCATAGCTGTACATTAGGTTCTGAGGTCAGGTAGCGCAAGTCCTCCTATTTTATTCATCTTCTTCATTAGTGCTTTACTTATCCAGGGCTTCTTCCCATTGCATACAAGTTAATGATTAGTTTTTGCATCTCTTTAAAGAATGTTGTTGGTATTTGGATCGGGATTGCATTGTATTTGTAAATTGCTTCCAGTAGAATTGTCATTTTCACAATGTGGAGTGTACCTGTCCATGAGCATGGTACGTTTTTCCATTTATGTCGATCCCTTTGGGTTTCTTACAGTAGTGTTTTTTACTTTTCTTTGTATAGGTCTTTTACATCCCTGGTCAGATTAATTCCTAAGTATTTTATATTTTTAGGGGCTATTATAAATGGTTTCGTTTTCCTGATATCATTTTCATTGTTCTCTTTATTGGTGTATAGGAATCCAACAGATTTTTGAATGTTTATCTTGTATCCTGCTACTCTGCTGAATCTTTCTATTAGTTCCAGTAGTTTAATCACGGATTCTTTAGGACTTTCTATGTATAGTATCATATCATCTGCAAATGGGGACAGTTTCACTTCTTCATTACCAATTTGGATGTCCTTTATTTCTTTTTCTTGCTTTTTTGCTCTAGCTAGGTCTTCCAGTACGATGTTAAATAGGAGTGGTGATTAAGGGCATCCTTGTCTTGTTCCTGTTCTCAAGGGGAATCTTTTCAGCCTGTCTCCACTAAGACTGACGTTGGCTGTTGGTTTTGCATAGATGCCCTTTAATATGTTGAGAGATTGTCCTTCTATACGTATTTTATTAAGAATTTTTATCATGAATAGGTGTTGGACTTTGTCGAATGCCTTTTCTGCATCAACTGAGATGATCATGTGATTCTTTTTATTTTTTTAAATTTTTTTATTCTACTTTAGATGAAGTTTGCAGAACAAATAGTTTCTCATTAAACAGTCAGTACACATATTATTTTATGACGTTGGTTAACAACCCCACGACTTGTCAACACTCTCCCTTCTGGACCTTGAGGAAATTTTTTTGGTGAAAATATACATAGCCAAATAACACCATTTCAAAAATTTCTACACGTACAATTCAGTGACATCGATTACATTCTTCCAGTTGTGCTGCTATTCTCACTATCCTTTTTAAATTATTCCATTACCATTATCTTCAACTCACTGTCTGCTAGGCTTCCCAGCAAACCTTTTGAGTTGCTGTTGTCAATTTGATCTCACATAGATAATTCTTTTTTTTTTTTTGTATCTTTGATGAAGTTTTGTAGAACAAATAGTTTCTAATTAAACAGTTAGTACACATATTGCCCTATGTCAATGGTTAAAAAACTCCATGACCTGTCAACACTGTCCCTTCTCAACCTTAGGTTCCCTATCACCAGATTTCCTCTCCCCTCCTGCCTTCTAGTCCTTGTCCCTGGAAGCTGTGCCTCATTAGTCCTGTTTTGTTTTATGAGGTTGTCCAGTCCCAGGCTGAACGGTGAACTTTGGGAGGGGCTCCATCACTGAGCTAAAAGGGTGTCCGAGGGCCATACTCTCAGGGTTTCTCAACTCTGTCAGGCTAGTAAATCTGGTATTATTTGTGAGTTAGAATTCTGTTCTACATCCTTTTCCAGCTCTGCCCAGGACCCTCTATTGTGATCCCAGTCAGCGCAGTCAGTGGTGGTAGCCGGGCACCATCTAGCTTTACTGGACTCAGTCTGACGGAGGCCTTAGTAGCTGTGGTCCATTAGTCCTTTGGACTAATCTTTTTGTTGTATCTTGTTCTCTTCATTCTCCCTTGCTCTCGACGGGGTGAGACCAGTGGAGTATCTTAGATGGCTGCTCACAGGCTTTTAAGACCCCCGACACTACTCACCAAGGTAGAATATCGAACATTGTCTTTATAAACTGTGTTATGCCAATTGAGCTAGATGTCCCCTGAGACCATGGTCCCCATAGCCCTCTGCCCGGCAATTCAGTCCCTCATGGATTTTGGAAGTGTCTATGGAGCTTCCATGGCCTTTCCTTCTACAAGCTGTGCTGTCTTCCCCAGTAATGTGTACTGTCTTACCCTTCACCAAAGTTACCACTTATCTATTTAGTTCCC
>NW_004444375.1:73511-79933 GCF_000243295.1 Trichechus manatus latirostris | reverse complement strand
CCTAATTTCACCATCATATTTGAACAGGAGTTTTGCAAGATACGTTATTCTTTGCTGGCAATTTTTTGTTTTTAAAGGTTTTATATGTGTAATCCCACTGCCTTCCCTGCATGGTTTCTGCCAAATAATCCAAGCTTAGTCTTATTGTTTCTCCTCTGTATGTGACTTTTTGTTTTTCTCGAGCTGTTCTCAGGAGTCTTTGTCTTTGGTTTTAGCGAGTGTGATTATGATATACCTTAGTGATTTTCTTTAGGGGTCTATCCTTAGTGGGGTTCGTTAAGCTTCTTGGATGGTCAGCTTTTCATCTTTAATGATATTGGGGAAGTTTTCTGTCAGCAAGTCGTCAATGATCCTCTCTGTGTCTTCTGTTTTCTCCCTCTGTTCTGGAACTCTGATCACTCGAAGGCTTTTGTTTTTTACTGTATCCCACATAATACTCAGGGTCTCTTCATTTTTCTTGTTCTTTTTTCTGAGTTTTCCTTGAACAGAGTTGTATCCAAGTGTTTGCCTTCAATTCCACTGATCCTGTCTTCCATCTTTTCAAATCTGCTCCTCAGCCCTTCTATGACACTGTCCATTTCTGAGATCTTGTTGTTTATCTTTTGGATTTCTAATTGTTGGTTTTGGATAATTTCTAGTTGTGAATTTGTTTTGGCATTTTGTTCCTGCATTATTTTCCTGAATTCTTCCATTTCTTTGTCTGTATTTTCCATGAGTTTGTCTGCCTTTTCCATGAATTGGTCTATTTTTCCTCATTTTTGTTGCTTTTTGCTTCCACTCTTGGATAATTCTGAGTATTAGAGATTTGAGTTTCCTATGAGGTAGTTCTAGTGCCTTTTCTTCTACTGGAAAGTCATCTGGTGTTTTATTTTGGACGCCTACTGGAAGCATCGTGTCCAGTTTTTGTAAAAGTTTTGATATTGTCTGCTGTCTTTGGAGCATTCAGTATTTAATTTTCTTGTTTATTGATTGTCGATTTGTTTGTTTCACCCTTTTTTTTTAAAATTTGGCTATGTCTGAGCAGGTGGGCTGTGTGTTATTTGTTGATGGCTCATTTGTGTGCACGATACTTTCTGCCTCCTTCTCCAGTTGGCAGGGTCAGTCGCTCATATATGATAAAACAGGGCAGGTCTAGGTGAAGAGTAGTTGCTGGGATGGGTTGTTTGTGGCACTTGCTACAACCATCAGAGTGGGTCCGTAATCAGTGTAGGGCAGATTCCTGTAGGCCGTGCCTGTGCTGCTTGGTGGTGTGATGTTAAGTGCAAGGTGCAGGTAGGCAGGACTGGGGGGAGATTGTGATGTATGGAGCTAAGATGGGTATGGGAGAAAGGAGAGAGGAACAGGAGCCAAAAACTTACAAACAAACAAAAAAGAGTGCTAGGGGAGAGCCTGCCGTTGGAGTGGAGAGATGAGAGACTATGAAATGGAGAAAAACAAAAAGGGAAGAAGAAGAAAAAAGAAAAGAATGAAAAAATAAAAATTAGAAAGAGACTGCTTTGACAGGGATCACAATAGAGAATTCCGGACAGAGCTGGAGAAGGATGTAGAACAAAATTCTAACACACACAAAAAGACCAGATTTACTTGCCTAAAGAAGACTGGAGAATCCCTGAGAGTATGGCCCCCAGACATCCTTTTAACTCTGTGGTGAAGTCACTTCCCAAGGTTCACCGTTCAGCCATGGATTGGACAGCCCCATAAAACAAAATGGGACTAATGAGGCACAGCAGTCCAGGAACAAGGGCTAGCAAGCAGAAGGGAATAGGAAAGCTGGTGATAGGGCACCCAAGGTTGAGTAAGTATAGTGTTAATGTTTAGTGAGGTTGTTAACTATTGTCATAGGGCAACATGTGTACTGTTTAATGAGAAACTATTTTGTTCTGTAAAGCTTCATCTAAAGTGAGAATAGCAGCACAATTGGAAGAGCGTAGTCAATGTCACTGAACTGTGCATGGAGAATTTTTTTAAATGGTGTATATTTGGCTACGTATATTTTCAGAAAAAAAAAAAAACAAAAAAAGGTTGAGAAGGGAGAGGGTTGATATGTCATGGGGTTGTTAACCAATGTCATCAAACAATATGTGTACTACTGTTTAATGAGAAACTCTTTGTTCTGTAAACTTCACATGAAGTACAATAAAAAAAAAAAATTACAAAGAAAAAAGAACAGCAATGCTCCCAGGGATCCCACCATTGTGGCTACGAGGTCTGGGGAAGTTGTTCCCAGATGTTGAAGTACAGCCTGGCTAGAAGGCATAGAGGTATTCAGAGCAAGGTATTCAGGGGACAGGAAGAAAAGGAAAGTATAGAGAGAAGAGAAACTGAGTAACGAAGAAAGGCAAAAAGGGAACAAGAGGGAAAAGAAAAGAAAACAAATTTAAAAAATAAACAAAAAAACTCCCCCATAAAACAGAAAAAAACCAATCATTTGATTCTTTTATTTCCTTTTATTTATGTGTTTAATTATGTCGATTGATTTTCTAATGTTGAACCATCCTTGCATAACTGGTATGAATCCTACTTGGTCATGGTGTATTATTTTTTTGACATGATGCTGAATTCTATGGGCTAGAATTTTGTTGAGAATTCTTGCATCTATATTCATTAAAGATATTGATCTGTAATTTTATTTTTTTGTGGCATCTTTGCCTGGTTTTGGTATCAGGGTTATGCTGGTTTCATAGAATGACTTCAGAAGTGTCACTTCATATTTTATGTTCTGCAATTATTTGAGTAGTACTCTTATAAGCTCTTCTCTGAATGTTTCGTAGAATATTCCAGTGAAGCCATCTGGATCAGGGTTTTTTTTTGGTTGGGAGTTTTTTTAATCACCTTTTAAATCTCTTCTCTTGTTATGGGTCTGTTCAGATTTTCAACATCATGGGTAGGTAGTGTGTTTCTAGAAATTTATCCATTTCCTCTAGGTTTTCAAATCTGTTGGAGTATAGTTTTTCATAATACTCTTTACAATCCTTTTTATTTCAGTTGGAGCTGTTGTAATATCCCCCATTTCATTTATTATTTGCGTCCTTTCCTGTTTTTCTTTTTTCAGTCTGGCCAGTTGTTTGTTGATTTTTTTGATCCTCTCAAAGAACCAACTTTTGGTTCTGTTGATTCTTTCTATTGTTTTTCTATTCTGTATTTCATTTATTTCTGCTTTGTCTTTATTATTTCCTTTCTTCTAGTGGCTATGGGCTTTTTTTGCTGTTCTCTATTTGTTTGAATTATGCAGTTAATGTTATGATTTTGTCCCTTTCTTCTTTTTTGATGTGTGCACCTATTGCTATAAACTGTCCTCTGAGGACTGCTTTTGCTGTGTCCCAAATGTTCTGCTATGATGTGTTTTCATTCTCATTTGAGTTACAGGAATTTTTTGATTCTATCTGTGATTTCTTCTATTACCCAGTGGTTTGTAAGCAGGGTGTAACTCAGTTTCCATATAATTGATTTTTCTTTGCTCTTTCAGTGGTTAATTTGTATCTTGATGGCATTGTGGTCAGAAAAGTTACTTTGTAGTATCTCAACATTTTGGATCTTGTTGAGGATTGCTCTGTGGCCTAAGATGTGGTCTATTCTGGAGAATGTTCCAAGTGCATTGGAAAAGAATGTGTACTTTGCAGCTGTTGGGTGTGGTGTTCTATGTATGTCTATGAGGTCAAGTTCGCTGACTGTGCCCTTTAGATCTTCTCTATCTTTGTTGAGTTTCTTTCTAGATGTTCTGTCCTTTACAAGGAGCAGCATGTTTTAGTCTCCTACTACTATTGTGGAACTGTCAATTTCTCTTTTCAGTGCTATTAGAGTTTGTTTTATATATTTTGAAGCCCTGTAATTGGGTGGGTAGACATTTATTATGGTTATGTCTTCATGATGGATCATCCCCTTAATCCTTATATAGTGTCCTTGTTTGTCTTTTATGATGGATCTTCTTTTAAAGTCTATTCTATGTGAGATTATTATTGCTACTCCTGCTCTTTTTTGGTAGTTGTTTGCTTGATATATTTTTTCCATCTTTGATTTTTAAGAAATTTACATCTTTGTTTCTAACGTGTGTCTCTTGTACACAGAATATTGATGTGTCCTGTTTTTTTATGCATTCAGTCACTCTGTCTCTTTATGGGTGCATTTAGGGCGTTTACATTCATTGTAATTATTGATAAGTTTGAGTTTATTGCTGTAATTTTGTAGTGCTTTTTTTGTAGTATTGACATTTTCTTTGTTCCTCTTACTCTCCTGTGCTGAACTCCTTTTGTTTGTGGATTTTTTTTTATTTGTTTTATTTTTGTAGGTTTTGCCTTTACTGAGACTTTATGTTTTTCTTCTTTATTTTGATGAGTAGATTTGTTAACTTTCTTTGTATTTACCTTGAAATTTTTCCTTAACTTTCTAGGTGTGAAGCAGTTTATTATTACTTGATATTGCCTTGCCTTCCACTCTATTAGAAGGCTCTGTACCTACACCGTTTGATTCCTCTTTTATTGTTCTGATGTTGTTGCCATTTACAGATTAACCTCTGTGGTTCCCTGTTGTAATTCGTTTGGTTTGGATAGTCCTTGAGAGTTCATTTCCTATGTTGGTATCTGGCTAGTGCAATCCTGTGTCTTATATTCAGCCTGTGGTCTGATATTGCTTGTTCTCAGATCGAAGGACTTCCTTTAATAAGTCTTGTAAGTTTGGTTTGGTTTTTACATAGTCCCTTAATTTCTGTTTATCTGCAAATGTCCTAATTTCACCATCATATTTAAAAAGAGTTTTGCAGGGTATATTCTTCTTGGCTGTCAATTTTTTTTCTTTCAATGTTTTATATATGTCATCCCATTGCTTTCTTGCCTGCATGGTTTCTGCCAAATAATCCGAGATTAGTCTTGTTGTTTCTCCTCTCTATGTGACTTTTTGTTTTTCTCGAGCTACTCTCAGGATTCTTTCTCTTTGGTTTTAACTAGTGTGATCATGTTATGCCTTGGTAATTTTCTTTTAGGGTCTGTCCTCTATGGGGTTCATTAAGCTTCGTGGATGGTCAGCTTTTCATCTTTCATGATAGTGGGGAAGTTTTCTATCAGAAGTTCTTCAATGATCCTCTCTGTGTTCTCTGTTTCCCCCCTGTTCTGGAACGCTGATCACTTGCAAATTTTTGCTTTTGACTGTATCCCACATGATTCTTAGAGTTTCTTCATTTTTCTTCCTTCCGTTTTCTGATTTTTCCTCAGAGTTGTATACAAGTGTTTGTCTTCAATTTTGCTAATCCTGTCTTCCATCATTTCAAATCTGCTCCTCAGCCCTTCTATGATACCGTCCATTTCTGAAATCTTGTTGTTTATCTTTTGGATTTTTAATTGTTGTTTCTGTATGATTCTAGTTGTGAATTTATTGTAGTATTTCCTGTATTATTTCCTGAAGTCTTCCATTTTTTTCTCTCTATTTTCCATGAATTTGTTTGCCTTTTCCATGAATTTGTCTATACTTTCCTCATTTTTCTCTGCTTTTTGCTTCAATTGTTGGATAGCTCTGGATATTAGATATTTGAATTCCCTATCAGGTAGTTCTAGGGCCCTTTTGCTACTGCAAAGTTATGTATTGTTTTATCTTGGACGCCTACTGGAATCATCCTGTCTTGTTTTTGTATATGTTTTGATATTCTCTACTGTCTTCAGGGCATTCAGTATTTATTCTCCTCTTTTATTGATTGTAGACTTGTTTGTTTCATCTGCTTTTTTGTTTTATTTGGTTAGGCCTTGGCAAGCGAGCTGTGCCTTCTTTGTTGTTCACTCATCTGTAGGCACACTAGTTATTGTTTCCTTGTCCAATGGGCAGGGTCAGTCACTCAGGTATGGTACAGCAGGGCAGGTCCAGTTGAAGGGGAGGGGCTGGGATGAGCTTCTTGTGGTGTTTACGAGGGCCGACAGGTCAGGCTGGGAATCAGTGCAGGGCAGGTTCCAGTATGCCATGCCTCTGCTACTTGGGGGTGTGATGTTCAGTGCACGGTGCAGATAGGCAGGAAGGAGGGGGAAGATTGTGATGTGTGAAGCTAAGATGGCTATGGGAAAGGGGAGAGAGAGGAGAAAAGAATGGGAGCTAAAAACATACAAACAAACAAACAAAAATTGTGCTAAGGGAGATGGCGTGTTGGAGTAGAGAGACAAGAAACTGAGAAATTCAGAAAAACAAAAAGGGGAAAAAAGAAAATGGGTAAATAAAAATGAGAAAGAACAACAAAGCCTCCAGGGATCCTACCAGTGCAGCTGCGGGAACTGGGAAAGTTTCTCCCAGGCGGTGAACTACAGCCTGGGTAGAAGGGGTAGAGGTGTGACAGAGCACCACATAGTCAGGAGACAGTATGAGGAGAAGTAGGTAAGTATAGAGAGATGAGAAACTGAGAAATGAAGAAAGGGAAAAAGAGTGAGAAGAAAACAAAACAAAGAAACAAA
>NW_004444375.1:70475-72589 GCF_000243295.1 Trichechus manatus latirostris | reverse complement strand
ATACACACCATTTTTTGGGGGACATAATTCAAACCATGACACTGGCCAAGAGACTGTTTCTGCAGGAAGCCAAGGAGGCTGAGTGGTAGGTGGGAAAGTGTATATTGCTGGTTGCTGGTTGTTCTGTCTCCTGCTGGAAGCTCCGTGAATCTGCTTTCTCATACCTCCTGTTTGCCGATCTCCAATAAGAGTCCAAGATGGCAGATCTGTGTTGCATTAACTGGTCAGGGACCTCTGCATGTATCTCTCCTTGCTCTCTGTTCTCTGTTAGTTTCTTATTCCATTCAGTGCTTGGCTGAGTCCTTTATCTCTTCATTTGATGCTTAAGATTTTAGGACTGACGTGTGACCCTGTTCGACTTAGTTTTTCAGATCTTTCCTGTGGAGGGATGGTGTGGTGCTTTTGTCTATAGCACCATGTTGTCTGGAAGGCCCTCAAAGTCCTATTTCTAAAGTAGCTTGCAAAATCTTGACATTACATACTTCTTTACACGATTTCTTATTATACCATTTGTATTATGTTGGACAAGCACTAACATCATAACAATATTATCAACACATATTTAATCCTATTAGTTGAATATTATTCTGAGAGATTACTACCTTTTCAAGCTTATTGTAGCTGGCACAAAGGTCACTATTTCCAAACATATTTACTTGAGTTTTTAAAATATTTGCATCCAATCTTATTTTTTAATGCATTATAGAATCTTCAGATATCCCTGATAAAAACAATTATCTCTTGGAAAGATAAAACATCATATATTATTGAATTATATATCATGCCAGAGATTAAAATATTGAATAACTAACTCATGGTAATATATACTATACAATACATTATATTATTCTTTCTCTAATCACAACTAATTTTCTATATTTTAATAGTAATGTCTGTTTGAAAGTGAAAAAACCAAAGTCAAACTACATAGGATGAGAAAAAATAACTTCTAAAAATCTCATCTAAACTAAAAAACAAAAAAGGAAAGTGAAGTTTAAAGCACAAGTTGAAATGACACATTAGTATCAGAAAAAAAATTTTAAATGACCTAATTTGTATCAAATGAAATTCTGTCATTCCTCATCTTGCATCAAGAAAAGTGTATGTTTTTTCCTAGCAACCCTAACGAAATTCACTTCCATGCAGCCTGTAGGTGATTTCAGTGAAAATTCAAACTTAAAACAGGCTTTGTTAAAGCTAGTAAAATAGCATTTAAACTCATATTTATGTCTCTGGAATCTGGACTGGTATCTGATGCTTCAGTGTTGATGGCTATTATTGCCAGCTATGGGTATATTTGTATTAATTATATTTTACTATATTTTTATAAACTGAATAATCACTTATACATCTGTGTGCATTTCTACTTATTAGAAATAAATTAGTTTTCATCTGTAGTGGTTTATTATATTTTTGTACACTAATTAATAATTTCTCTTTTCGTTACCTATATTATATAATTAAAACAGTGATATTATTCTCCAACAATGCCATATAAGGTAAAGCTTATGAATATTCTCCTCTTTAAGTTGAAGGCATACATGTCGACTATTCTTACAGACATCCATTTTTGATGTCTTTAATTTAATAGTGCTATACACCATAGACTTTGTTATATGTTGTAATACTGTTCGATTTTTGTGGCATTTTTACCTAATGAAATCTATACTTGAACAATAGAAAGTCACAATAAAAATTACTTAAAATGATAGAGTAGTGAAGATTGCTTCATATAATATATGTATATAATGTTGACTGTGACTAATTCTAATAATGGTGGAACCTAGTGTCCTATGAGACATGGTAAAATTATCAGTTAATATCAAGTGAAAAGACCCTTTTATTATGATGGCAAAATTATATCATTTTCAAGGAATTAAAAAAGGAGAGAATTTGTTACCAACTGAGTCTCACTACAGGATTTATTAAAGAATCTTCTAGTAGAGGAAAAAATTATCCCAGATTAAAGATTGAATATTAAGAAAATAAATAAGTTAAGGAAAAGAAAATTATGTGAATACACCTAAGATGATATTGACTACATAAAATGTTAATTATAAAGTTTCTAATTTTGAATATATATTTGTATTAGGATGTAATGGAGCAAATGTGAC
>NW_004444375.1:64684-69284 GCF_000243295.1 Trichechus manatus latirostris | reverse complement strand
ATTCAAAGGCATCAATTCTTCTTGGGTCTTCCTTATTCATTGCCCAACTTTGCATGCATATGAGGCGACTGAAAACACCATGGTTTAGTTCAGGCTCACCTTAGTCCTTAAGTGATATCTTTGCTTTTGAACACTTTAAAGACGTCTTTTGCAGCAGATTTGTCAAATGCAATGTGTTGTTTGATTTCTTGATTGCTATTTCCATGAGTATTGATTGTGGATCCAAGTAAAAGGAAATCTTTCATGACTTCAATCTTTTCTCCATTTATCATGTCCAGTTGTGAGGATTTTTGTTTTCTTCATCTTGAGGTGTAATTCATACTGAAGGCTGTGGTCTTTGATCTTCATCAGTGCTACTAGTCTTCTTCACTTTCAGCAAGCAAGGTTGCGTCATCTGCATAACGCAGGTTGTTAATGAGTCTTCTTCCAATCCTGATGCGCCATTCTTCTTCATATAGTCCAGCTTCTCAGACTGTTTGCTCAGCATATAGATTGAATAAGTACGGTGAAAAGATACAACCCTGACGCACACCCTTCCTGATAGTTCTGTTAAATATAAATAGAATTATTTTTTCAATATCATACAGAGTGTCTGAGTGTATTAACAATAATCCTTGCTGCCTTAATGACACACATACTAAATATAAGAATAAAGGAAATGTGAAAATAAAAAGAGGAAAAAAAAATACTATGTCTCAGAGTTCTCTAGAGAAACAGAACCAATGATATATATGTATATATCTACATAAGACATTTAATTCAAGGAATTGGATCAAAGATCAGGGCAGGTGGCAAGTCCAAAATCTTTAGGTCAAGCAATAGCCTCCAGCATCCTGCTGGCTACCATGATTGTAGGGAGCTGGAAAGTCTAAAATCCATAACTCGTGTGACAGGCTGGAGATTCTGCAGACTTATGGCCCAAAATCCATAGTTCAAAGAACAAGAGGAGTCCATTCTTTGCCAACTTGGCACCCATACACATATCTTTAAACCATATGTAATCTCCAAATAAAGACAAAAATTAAGTCATACTTCTGCCTAATGTGGTACAACTATACTTCATAGAACCAAAAATACACCAACCTCTTCAAAGAGGATGCAGAGTTAATAAATCTTATGTTTTCTGATGATAAGTAAGGGGACAAGAAAGGAAAGTAAATAAACATATTTGTGTTATATATGCTGTTGTTAGTTTCGCTGAGCCGGTTCCAACTTACAGCAACGCTATGTACAACAGAATGAATCACTGCCTGGTCCTGCACTATCCTCATAGTCATTGTTATGCTTGAGCCCATTGTTGTAGCCACTGTGTCAATCAAACGTGTGTAGGGGCTTCCTCTTTTGCACTGACCCTCTCCTTTACTAAACATGATGTTCTTCTATAGGAACTGGTCCCTCTGATAACATATCCAAAGCATGTGAGACGGAGGCTCGTCGTCTTTGTTTCTAATGAGCATTCTGGCTGTACTTCTTTCAACATAGGTTTGTGGGATCTTCTGGCACTCCATAGTACATTCAGTATACTTTGCCAACACAATTCAAAAATATCGATTGTTCTTTGGCCTTTCTTATTCATTGTCCAGCTTTCACATGCATATGAGGTGATTGAAAACTCTATGGATTGGGTCAGGTGCACTTTAGCCCTCAAGGTGACATCTTTGTTTCTTAACACTTAGAGGTCTTTTGAAGCAGATTTATCCAATGCAAAGTGTCTTTTGATTTCTTGACTGCTGCTTGCATGGATGAGCATTGATGTTGGATCCAAATAAAATGAAATTCTTGACAACTTCAATATTTTCTCCATTTATCATGTTGTTGCTTATTGGTCCAGCTTTGAGGATTTTTGTTTTCTTTATGTTGAAGTATAATACACCGAAGGCTATGGTCTCTGATCGTCATCAGCAAGTGCTTCAAGTTCTCTTCACTTTCAGCAAGCAAGGTTGTGTCCTCTGCATGTTGCAGATTGTTAATGAGTCTTCCTCCACTCCTGGTGCCCAGTTCTTCTTCATATAGTCCAGTTTCTCAGATTATTCACTCAGCATACAGAATAAATAAGTATGCTGAAAGGATACAACCCTGATGTCCACCTTTCTTGACTTTATACCACACAGTATCCCCTTGACCTTTTCAAATGACTGCCTCTTGGTCTATGTACAGGTTACTCATGATCACAAGAACTCACAGCTTTCTGGAATTCCCATTCTTCGCAATGTTATTCCTAATTTTTTATGATCCACACAGTCATATGCCTTTGCATAGTCAGTAAAACACAGGTAAGTGTCTTTCCGGTATTCTCTGCTTTCAGCCAGGATCCATCTGATTTTAGTAATGATATCTCTTATTCCACGTCCTCTTCTGAATCTGGTTGGAATTTCTGGCAGTTCACTGTGGCTGTTATTGCTGCAAAATTTTACTTGCCAAAACAAAAATCAGACCTGTTGCTGTCAAGTTGATTCCTACTCACTAATGATATTGTTCAATAATTTCCACAATGTGTTGGATTACCTGTCTTTGGAATGGGTACAAATATGGACCTCTTCTAGTCGGTTGGCCAGGTAGCTTTCTTCCAACTTTCTTGGTGATAGTCCAGTGAGCACCCCCAGCGCTTCATCTGTTTGTTGAAACATCGTACTTGGTATTCCGTCAGTTTCCAGAGGCTTGTTTTTCTCCAATGCCTTCAGTGTAGCTTGGACTTCTTCCTTCACCACCATCACTTCTTGATCATATGCTACATCCAGACACGGTAGAAAGTCAACCAATTCTTTTTTGGTACAGTGGCTCTGTGTATTCCTTCCATCATCTTTTGATGCTTCTTCTGTTGTTTAATATTTTCCCCATAGAATCCTTTGCTGTTGCAGGCCGAGGCCTCAATTTTTTCTTTAGATCTTTCAGTTTGAGGAATGCCAAGCATGTTCTTCTCTTTTGGCTTTCTGTCTCCAGGTCTTTGCACATTTCATCGTAATACTTTACTTTGTCATCTCTAGCCGCCCTTTGAAATTTTCTGTTCAACTTTTGTACTTTATCATTTCTTTCTTTGGCTTTAGCTACTCTACTCTCAGGAGTAATTTTCAGAGACTCTTCTTTTCATTCTTTCCTGTCTTTTTAATGACCTCTTGCTTTTGTCGTGTATGATGTTCTTGATGCCATTCCACAACTTGTTTGGTCTTTGGTCATTGGTGTTCAATGCATCAAATCTATTCTCCAAATTCAGGTGAGATATAATCAAGGTTGTACTTTGGCTCTCTTGCACTTGTCCTAATTTTCTTCAGCTTCAACGTGAAATTGTATATGAGCAATTGATGGTCTGTTCCCCAGTCAGCCCCTGGCTTTGTTCTGATTGATGACACCGATCTTTTCCATCCTCTCTCTACACAAATGTACTCAGTTTGATTCTTGTGCATTTCATCTGGCAAGGTCCACATGTATAAAAAAGCCAAATCCATTGCCATTGTGTCGATTCCGACTCATAGTGACCCTATAAGACAGAGTACAACTGCCCCATAGGGTTTCTGAGGAGTGGCTGGTGAATTCGAACTGTCAACGTTTTGGTTAGCAGCTATAGCTCTTACCCACTGCACCACCAGTGCTCCTCCATGTTTATAGTTGCCATTTATGTTGTTGAAAAAAGTTATTTTCAGTTAAGAAGTTGTTGATCATAGAAAATTCTGTCTTGTGATCTCTGGTGTTGTTTCTATCTGCAAGGTCATATTTTCCAACTACCAATCCTTCTTTTTTGTTTCCAACTTTCTCATTTCAATTGCCAGTAATTACTGATGCATCTTGATTGCATCTATGATCAATTTCTGACTGCAGAAGTTGGTAAACATCTTCTATTTCTTCATCTTTGGTCTTAGTGGTTGGAGAATAAATTAGAATAATAGTTACACTAACTGGTCTTCCTTGTATGCGTTTGGATATTTCCCTATCACTGGCAGTGTTGTACTTCAGGATAGATCTGGAAATGTTCTTTTGACAATGAATGTGATGCCATTCCTCTTCGATTTGTCATTCCCAGTATAGTAGACCAGATGATTGTCTGATTCAAAATGGTCAATAGCAGTCCATTTCAGTTCACTAATCCTTAGGATACTGATGTTTATGCCCTCCATTTCATTTTTGACAATTTCCAATTTTCCTAGTTTCTTACTTCATACATTCCATGTTCCTATTATTAATGCATGTTGGAAGCTGTTTCTTCTCATTTTGAGTCATGCCACATCAGCAAATGGAGTTCCCAAAAGCTTGACTCTATCCACGTTAATTATGATCAACTCTACTTTGAAGAGACAGCTATTCATTAGTTGTATTTTTAGTACCTTCCAAACTGAGGGGCTCATCTTCTGGCACTATTCAAGAGAATGTTGCACTGCACTGCTATTCATAAGGTTTTCACCGGCCAATATTTTCAGAAGTAGACTGGCAGGTCCTTCTTCCTACTCCATCTTAATCTGGAAGCTCTGCAGAAACATGTCCACCAAGGGTGACCCTGCTGGTATTTGAAATACCAGTGGCAAAACATCCATTATCAGAGCAACACGCATGCCACCACAGTGCAACAAACTGACAGACACATGGAGGGTGTTTCATATATATATATATA
>NW_004444375.1:56832-64508 GCF_000243295.1 Trichechus manatus latirostris | reverse complement strand
ACTAAGACCTCTAGGCCAGCAGAGCATTGGGTCACAGGCATAGGAAGAAAAATTTTGTGAGTGGACCTCTGGGGGAATAGTGAGTGATACTACTCCCATTTCTACCCCTTGATTCCAAGTCCAGTGAATCCTGGCAATGGGAGAAAAAGCACCACATGTTGGACACGATTTGAAGCATATATAACCTCCTAGAGAACATTACCCAGCCCCGCAAGGTATTGCCACCTGGCTGGATCCATAATTGACTTTTCAAAAGGCCTTTCTACTGTTCTACCAATTCAGCTGCATCAATATGATGAGAAGCATGGTAAGACTAGTGAATTCTATGAGTATGGGTCTATTTCCACACTTCATTTTCTGTGAGGTGGGTTCTTTCATCAGAGGCAATGCTGTGTGGAATGCCATTATTGTGGATAAGGCATCCTGTAAGTCCACCAACAGTCGTTTTATTAGAAGAGTTGTGTGCAGGGAAGGCAAATCTATATCCAGAGTAAGTGCCTATCCCATAATAGCAAAATACTGCCCTTTCCATGATGAATGTGATCCAATGTCATCAGCTTGCTATCAGGTTTCTGGCTGCTCACCCTCCAGGAAACGGTGTCATATTGGGAACTCTGTGCTAGTTTCTGTTGCTGAAAGATTGTGTACTCAGCAGTGGCTGAAGCCAGATTGCTCTTAGTAAGTGAAAGTATAGCTGAGGCCATGGATAATCTCCATCTCTGCCACCACGGCCACTTTGTTCATGAGCCCAGTAGACAATGATAGGTGTGGCTGGAGAAAGAGGCTGACTGGTATCCACACAACATAGCCTATCCATGTGATTATTAAAATTTTCTTCGGCTGACATCACCCTCTGGTGAGAATAAACACTAGATGCAAGTATATTCATGTGTTTTGCATATTCAGAGATGAGATCTGTCCACATACCTCTTCCCCAGACTTCCCGGTCACCAATTTTCAAGTCACGTCCCTTGCAAGTCCCTGATCATCCAGCCAAACCATTGGCCACAGCGCGTGTGTCAGTGTACAGTCACACATCTGGCTATTTCTTCTTCTAAGTAAAATGAACAATGAAGCACACTGCTTGAAGTTCTGCCCACTGGGAGAAATTCTTCACCTCTGTCCTTCAGGGAGGTCCCGGAAAGGGGTTTCAGTGCTGCATCTGCCCACTTTTGTGTGGTGCCTACATTTCATGCAGAACCATCTGTAAACCAGGCTTGAGTTTTCTCTTCCTCAGTCAACTGTTGGTAAGGAACTACCCATGAGGTCATATGTGCAGCCTGGAGAAAAAAAGGTAGGTAATGTAGCAGGAGTAGGGGCCATGGGCATTTGGGCCCCAAAGTCATGAATTTACTTATATCTTTTAGACCTGCTCAAGTCCTATCTCAATTATGCAACTTTATTTTGACAACAGAGAGCTGTTGTGCATGCCCAGATTTATGACTTTGTGGTCGAACAACACTCAGGTTGCATGGTAACTTGTTGGCTCATGGTTAACTCTTCAGTCTCCACTAAATCCCAGCAAAAACCCAAGAGCTGTTTCTCAAAAGGCAAATAGTTATCTGCATAGGATGGCAGGGCTTTGCACTCACACATAAAGCCTGGTAGTGCAGTGGTTAAGAGGTATAGCTGCTAACCAAAAGGTCAGCAGTTCAAATCCACTAGCTGCTCCTTGGAAACCCTATGGGATAGTTCTACTCTGTCCTGTAGGTTCACTATGAGTTGGAATTGACTCAACAGCAATGGGTTATATACATATACACAGACACACAGACACACACAAACACATATATATGGAGAGAGAGATTTACTTCAAGGAATTGGCTCAGCTGATTATGGGAGACTAGCAAGTGCAAAATCTCTCTGTCAGGCAACAGGGTGGAGACTACTGCAGGCTTGCATCCCAAAATTCTTAGGTAAGGTGATGAGAAAAGTCAAGAGTACAGAAGTTATCAGAAAACATTTTTTTGTAGTCTGGAGGAAGAATGCTTTTTTTTCTCTTAAGGCCTTCAACTGATTGACTGAGGTCCACTCACATCATGAAAGATGGCTTATTTTACATAAAGCTAACTGATTCAATCAATCCCACCTAACCAGATCATAACAGCAACCAGACTAGTGTTTAAACAAACAACTGGGCATCCATAGCCTAGCTAAGCTGACACATAAAATTAATCATCATAGAATACAATGAGAAAATGCATGTCAACAAATTATATGACCTAGATGAAATGGAGGATCCCTGGTTGCACAACAGTTACTTGCTCAGCTGCTAATCGAAAGGTTGGTCGTTCAAACCCATCTAGCACCTCCAAGGAGAAACACCTGGCAATCCGCTCCCATAAAGATTACCACCTAGAACACCCGATGGGGCAGTTCTAGTATGAGTCGAAATCATCTCAATGGCACCTAACAACAACAACAGTAGGTGACACGTTCCTAACTACACAAAAATTATGTAGACTGACTCAAGAAGAAATAGAAAATCTCAACAGACATTCAGCAATTCAAGAGATTGAATCAGGAAAAGTATCGCACAAAATTCAGCACCCTTTCATGATAAAACACTCTGCGAATTAGGAATAGAAGAGAAATTTCTCAACATGACAAGCGACATTTATGAAAAACCCACACCTAACATCATACTCAATGTTAAAAGACTGAAAGCTTTCATCCAGAGATCAGGAATAAGACAGACATACAAATTTTTAACCACTGCTATTCAATACCGAAAGGTCCTGGGTGGCACAAATGGTTTGTGCACTCCTACTAACTGTAAAGTTGGCAGTTTGAAGCCACCCAGCAGTACTACAGAAGAAAAGCCTGGCAATATGCTTCTGTAAAGACTATAACCACAAAAATCTTATGGATCTCAGTTCTACTTTATAACACATGGGGTCACTATGAGTTGAAATCAACTCAACCACAATGGGATTTGTTTTATTTTATTTTGTATTCAATGTTGCACTGAAAGTTCTAGGTACTGCAATTAGACAAGAAAAAAACCAAAAGACACCCAAAACAAAAGCATATTGGAAAGGAAGAAGTAAAACTATCTCTATTGGAAGATAACATGGTGCTTTATATAACCAAAAACACCTAATCAGTTGCAGCCGAGTTTATTCCAACTCATAGCAACCCTATAGGACAGAGTGGAACTGCCCTA
The DNA here is from genome assembly GCF_000243295.1 of Trichechus manatus latirostris. Classification (NCBI taxonomy): domain Eukaryota; kingdom Metazoa; phylum Chordata; class Mammalia; order Sirenia; family Trichechidae; genus Trichechus; species Trichechus manatus. The sequence continues at coordinate 61,342 of NW_004444375.1, read as the reverse complement.
TACGGTTTCCAAGAAAGGCCTGGTGGAATTGACCGCCAACCTTTTGGTTAGCAGCCAAGTGATTTAACCACTGCAGCAACACGGCTCCCTGTTGGTGTAGTGGTTAAGAGCTATGGTCGGCAATTCGATTCCACCAGATGCTCCTTGGAAACCACGTGGTGCAGCTCTACTCTGTCCTATAAGGTCACTATGAGTCAGAATCAACTCAATGCAACAGATATTTTATATAGAAAATATCAAATAATCCACAAGAAAAGTAGTGGAACTGATATAAAAAAAAAATCAGCAAAGCTGAAGAATACAAGATCAACACACAAAATCAGTTGTGTGTGTTTTTTTTTTTTTTTTTTTTTTTTTTATGGCAGTAGATTTCCACATGTAAAAGAATTAGGATGTAGCCCCTACCTCACACCATAGAAAAATTATCTAAAAATGGATCATCAACCAATATATAAGCGCTAAAACCATATAAATCTTTGAAGAAAAAATAGGAGAAAGTCATCATGAACTTGGATTGGACAATTATTTCTTATGTTTGTTTTGAAAAGCATGGACAACAATAGAAAACAGACAAGATAGACTTCATCAAAATTTAAAACTTTTGTGCATCGAAGGACATTGTGAAGACAGTGAATAGCTAACCTATAGAATGGGAGAAAATATTTACAAATCATATACACAATCATGGTTTAATATCGAAAATATATAAAGAACTACAGATGAACAACAAAGACAAACAACCTAATTAAAAAGCAGACAAAGGTATCTTTCTCCAAAGATAATATAAGCACATTAGTCATCAGGGGAATGCACATCAAAACCACATTAAGACATCACTTTACACCCACTAGGTTATTATTAAACATAAAAAAAGGAAAATAACAAGTGTTGGTGAGGATGTGGTAAAATCTGCACCCTCATGCATCACCAGGTGGAACGTAAAATAGAGCAGCTGCCGTTGTTTTGTGGTTCCTCAAAATGTAAACATAAAAATATCATACGACACAACAATTCCACCCGAAAGAATTAAAAACAGGGACTCAGGTACTTGTACATCAACGTTTACAGCAGCATTAGAGACAATAGTCAAAAAAATGGAAACAACCAAGTGTCCATCAGAGATGAATGGATATATACAATGTGGTATATTCATACAATGAAGTGTTGTTCGGCCATAAAGAGAAATGAAGTTCTGATACACGCTATGACATGGGTGAACCTTGAAAACACTATGCTGAGTGAAATAAGTCAGACATGAAAGGACAAATATTAGATGATTCTATTTATATAAAACACCCAGAACATGCAAATACCAAAATTCATTAGGGGTTACCAAGGGTCGGTGGGAGGGGGAAATAGCGAGTATTGCTTAACAGCTACAGGGTTATGATGAAAAATTTGAAAACAGATTGTGGTGACAATTCCTCAACATGGTGAATGCAGTTAATGTTACTGAACTGTACATGTACAAATGGTTGAGATGTTTTCTTACATATATTTCACCACAAAAAATTTTAAAGAAGAAACAGAAAGAGCACAATCAGAAAAACAACACCAACCTCTTCAAAGAGGATTCAAAGTTAATAAATCTTATGTTTAATGATGATAAGTAAGAGGATAAGAAAGGAAAGTAAATAAACATATTTGTGTTATATATGTTGTTGTTCTTAGTTTTGCTGAGCCGGTTCCAACTTATACCAACTGTATGTACAACAGAATGAAACACTGCCTGGTCCTGCACTATCCTCATAGTCATTGTTATGTTTGAGCCCATTGTTGTAGCCACTGTGTCAATCAATCATGTAGAGGGGCTTCCTCTTTTGCACTGACCCTCTCCTTTACTAAACATGATGTTCTTCTATAGGAACTGGTCCCTCCTGATAACATATCCAAAGTATGTGAGAAGGAGCCTCATCATCTTTGTTTCTAATGAGCATTCTGGCTGTACTTCTTTTAACATAAGTTTGTTGGTTCTTCTGGCACTCCATGGTACATTCAATATATTTGCCAATACCACAATTCAAAGACATCGATTGTTCTTTGGCCTTGCTTATTCATTGTCCAGCTTTCACATGCATATGAGGCGATTGAAAACACTATGGATTAGGTCAGGTGCACTTTAGCCCTCAAGGTGACATCTTTGCTTTTTAACACTTTAGAGAGGTCTTTTGCAGCAGATTTATCCAATGTAATGTGTCTTTTGATTTCTTGACTGCTGCTTGCATGGATGGGCATTGATGTTGGATCCAAATAAAATGAAATAATTGACAACTTCAATCTTTTTTCCATTTATCATGATGTTGCTTATTGGTCCAGTTGTGAGGATTTTTGTTTTCTTTATGTTGAAGTGTAATACACTGAAGGCTGTGGTCTCTGATCGTCATCAGTAAGTGCTTCAAGTTCTCTTCACTTTCAGCAAGCAAGGTTGTGTCCTCTGCATGTTGCAGGTTGTTAATGAGTCTTCCTCCACTCCTGGTGCCCCTTTCTTCTTCATATTGTCCAGTTTCTCAGATTATTCGCTCAGCATACAGATTGAATAAGTATGCTGAAAGGATACAACACTGATGCCCACCTTTCTTGACTTTATACCACACAGTATCCCCTTGACCTTTTCCAATGACTGCCTCTTGGTCTATGTACAGGTTCCTCATGATCACAGGAATACACAGCTTTCTGGAATTCCCATTCTTCGCAATATTATTCATAATTTGTTATGATCCCCACAGTCAAATGCCTTTGCATAGTCAGTAAAACACAGGTAAGAGCCTTTCCGGTATTCTCTGTTTTCAGCCAGGATCCATCTGATTTCAGTAATGATATCCTTGTTCCATGTCCTCTTCTGAATCTGGTTGGAATTTCTAGAAGTTCACTGTGGATGTTATTGCTGTAAAATTTGTCAGCAAAATTTTACTTGCCAAAACAAAAATCAGACCTGTTGCTGTCAAGTTGATTCCTACTCACTAATGATATATTGTTTAATAATTACCACAATCTGTTGGATTACCTGTCTTTGGAATGGGTACAAATATGGACCTCTTCGAATCGGTTGGCCAAGTAGCTTTCTTCTAACTTCCTTAGTGATAGTCCAGTGAGCACCTCCAGCTCTTCATGTGTTTGTTGAAACATCACACTTGGTATTCCGTCAATTTCCAGTGGCTTGTTTGTCTCCAATGACTTCAGTGCAGATTAGACGTCTTCCATCAGTACCATCACTTCTTGATCATATGCTACCTCCAGACATGGTAGAAAGTCAACAAATTCTTTTTTGGTACAGTGACTCTGTGTGTTCCTTCCATCATCTTTTGATTCTGCTTGTGTTGTTTAATATTTTCCCTGTAGAATCCTTCACTGTGGCAGCCGGAGACATGACTTTTTTCTTCAGTTCTTTCAGTTTGAGAAAAGCCAAGCATTTTCTTCTGTATTGGTTTTCTATCTCCAGGTCTTTGCACATTTCATTATAATACTTTACTTTGTCATCTCGAGCCACCCTTTAAAATTTTCTGTTCAACTTTTGTACTTTATCATTTCTTCCTTTGGCTTTAGCTACCCTGTTTTTGAGAGTAATTCTCAGAGACTCTTCTTTTCATTCTTTCCCGTCTTTTTAATGATATCTTGCTTTTGTCATGTATGATGTTCTTGATGCCATTCCACAACTCGTCTGGTCTTTGGTCATTAGTGTTCAATGCATCAAATCTATTCTCCAAATTCATGTGAGACGTAATCAAGATTGTACTTTGACTCTCTTGGACTTGTCTTAATTTTCTTCAGCTTCAACGTGAAATTGTATATGAGCAATTGATGGTCTGTTCCCCAGTCAGCCCCTGGCTTTGTTCTGGTTGATGACACCGAGCTTTTCCATCCCCTCTTTACACAAATGTACTCAGTTTGATTCTTGTGTATTCTATCTGGTGGGGTCCATGTGTATGAAAAAGCCAAATCCATTGCCATTGTGTCGATTCCGACTCATAGTGACCCTATAAGACAGAGTAGAACTGCCCATAGGGTTTCTGAGGAGTGGCTGGTGAATTCGAACTGTCAACGTTTTGGTTAGCAGCTGTAGCTATTCATCACTGCACCACCAGTGCTCCTCCACGTTTATAGCTGCTATTCATGTTGTTGAAAAAAGGTATTTGCAATGAAGAAGTTGTTGATCATGCAAAATTCTGTCTTGCGATCTCTGGTGTTGTTTCTATCCCCAAGGTCATATTTTCCAACTACCAATCCTTCTTTCTTTCCAACTTTCTCATTTCAATCGCCAGTAATTACCAATGCATCTTGATTGCATGTATGATTAATTTCTGACTGCAGAAGTTGGTAAACATCTTCTGTTTCTTCATCTTTGGTCTTGGTGCTTGGAGAGTAAATTAGAATAATAGTTACATTAACTGGTCTTCCTTGTACGTGTTTGGATATTTCCCTATCACTGACAGTGTTGTACTTCAGGATAGATCTGGAAATGTTCTTTTGACAATGAATGTGATGGCATTCCTCTTCAATTTGTCATTCCCAG
>NW_004444375.1:45619-46643 GCF_000243295.1 Trichechus manatus latirostris | reverse complement strand
GATAAACAAACTATGGTACATACACACAATGGAGTAGTATGCAATGAGAAAGAACAACAATGAATCTGTGAACCATCTCATAACATGGATGAAACTGAAGAACATTATGCTGAGTGAAATAAGTCAGTCACAAAAGGACAAATATTGTATGAGACCTCTATTGTAAAAACCCGTGAAAACATTCACACACAAAATGTAACAATCTTTGTTGGTTACCAGGGATGGGAGGAGTGGGGGGGGAAGACTAAATAGGCTATAGATAAGTGGTATCTTGGGTGAAGGGTGAGACAGTACACAATACAGGGGAAACCAGCACAACTTGTACATGGAAAGGTCATGGAGGCCCCATAGACACATCCATACTCCCTGAGGGACTGAATTGCTGGGCAGAGGGCTGTGGGGACCATGGTCTCAGGGAAAATCTAACTCAATTGGCATAACACAGCTTATAAAGACAATGTTCTACATTCTACCTTGGTGAGTAGCGTCTGGGGTCTTAAAAATCCATCTGTGAGCAGCCATCTAAGATACTCCACTGGTTTCATCCATTCGGGACCAAGGGAGAATGAAGAGAACAGGATACAAGGAAAAGATAAGTCCAAAGAACTAATTGTCCACAGCTACCAAGGCCTCAATCGGACTGAGTCCAGTAGAGCCAGATGGGTGCCCAGCTACCACCACTGACTGCTCTGACCAGGATCACAACAGATGGTTCTGGACAGAGCTGGAGAAGGATGTAGAACATAATTCTAACTCACAAAAAAAAAAAAAAAAGACCAGATTTACCGGCCTAAAGGAGACTGGAGAATCCCCGAGAGTATGGCCCCCAGACACCCTTTTAGCTTAGTGGTGAAGTTATCGCCGAGGTTCACCATTCAGCCTGGTAGTGGACAGCCCCGTAAAACCAAATGAGACTAACGAGGTACAGTAGTCTAGTGACAAGGGCCAAAAGGCAGAGGGGACAAGGAAGCTGGTGATAGGGAACCCAAGGTTGAGTAAGGATAATGTTGATGTGTTGTGAGAT
>NW_004444375.1:31173-44865 GCF_000243295.1 Trichechus manatus latirostris | reverse complement strand
TGGCAATCTGCTCCCATAAAGATTACAACCTAGAAAACCCTACAGGGCAGTTCTAGTATGAGTCAAAATCGACTCAATGGCACCTAACAACAACAATGGATGACAAGTTTCTAACTACACAAATATTACGTAAACTGACTCAAGAAGAAATAGGAAATCTCAACAGAACTTCAGCAATTAAAGAGATTGAATAAAAAAAAATTCTGACAAAATTCAACACTCTTTCATGATAAAACACTGTTAAAATTAGGAATAGAAAGGAAATCACTCAACATGATAAGTGACATTTATGAAAAATCCACACCTAACATTATACTCAATGTTAAAAGACTGAAAGCTTTCATCCAGAGATCAGGAATAAGACAGAGATACATATTTTTACCACTGCTATTCAACACCGGTCCCTGGGTGGCACAAATGGTTTGTGCAGTCCTACTAACCGTTAAGTTGGCGATTTGAAGCCACCCAGCAGTACTACAGAAGAAAAGCCTGGCAGTATGCTTCTATAAAGACTATAGCCAAGAAAACCCTATGGATCTCAGTTTCGGTTAGCAGCCAAGTGATTTAACCACTGCAACACCTAGGCTTCCTGGTAGCGTAGTGGTTAAGAGCTATGGTCAGCAGTTCGATTCCACCAGGTGCTCCTTGGAAATCATATGAGGCAGTTCTACTCTGTCTATAAGGTCACTATGAGTCAGAATCAACTCGATGCAATAGGTCCTTTACATAGAAAATATCAAATAATCCACAAGAAAAGAAGTAGAACTGATATTAAAAGAAAAAAAAAAATAAGCAAAGCTGAAGGAAACAAGATTAACACACAAAAATCAGTTGTGTTTTTTTTTTAAGGCAGTAGATTTCCACATGTAAAAGAATAGGGAAGTAGCCCCTACCTTACACCATAGAAAAGTGATCCAAAAATGGATCAACAACCAACATATAAGGGCTAAAACCATATTAATCTCTGAATTAAAAATAGGGGAGAGTCTTCATGAACTTGGATTTGGCAATTATTTATGTTTGTTTTGAAAAGCAAGGACAACGAAAGAAAAATAGATGTTAGACTTCATCAAAGTTAAAAACTTTTGTTCATCGAAGGACATTGTCAAGACAGTGAATAGTTAACCTATAGAATGGGAGAAAATATTTACAAATCATAAATACAGTAATGGTTTAATATCCAGAATATATAAAGAACTACAACTGAACAACAAAGAACAACCTAATTGTAAAGCAGACAAAGGTATCTTTCTCCAAAGATATATAAGCACATGAAAAGATGCTTAATGTGATCAGTCATCAGGGGAATGCAAATCAAAACCACATTAAGACATCACTTCACACCCAGTAGGTTATTATTAGACATAAATAAAGGAAAATAACAAGTGTTGGTGAGGATGTGGTAAAATTTGCACCCTCATCCATCACCAGGTGAAACGTAAAATTGAGCGGCTGCTGTTATTTTGTGGTTCCTCAAAATGTAAACATAAAAATATCGTATGACACAATAATTCCACCCAAAAGAATTAAAAAACAGGGACTCAGGTACTTGTACATCAACGTTTACAACAGCATTACAGACGATAGCCAAAAAAATGGAAACAACCAAGTGTCCATCAGAGATGAATGGATAAATACAATGTGGTATATTCATACAATGAAATGTTGTTCGGCCATAAAGAGAAATGAAGTTCTGATGCATCCTATGACATGGAAGAACCTTGAAAACACTACGCTGAGTGAAATAAGTCGGACATGAAAGGACAAATATTATATGATTCTATTTATAAAAAATACCCAGAACATGCAAACGAGGAGAGACCAAAATTCTTTAGGGGTTACCAAGTGTCGGTGGGAGGGGGAAATAGTGAGCTTTGCTTAACAGGTATAAGGGTATGATGAAAAATTTGAAAACAAATTCTGGTGACAATTCCTCAACATGGTGAATGCAATTAATGTTACTGAACTGTACATTTAAAAGTGGTTGAGATGTTTTCTTACATATATTTCACCAGAAAAAATTTTAAAAAAGAAACAGAAAGAGCACAATCAGAAAAACAAAGCAAAGCAAAGCAAACACAAATCTGTGCACGTTGTTTAGTGTTTTGTTGAAGAGATCAGAGTCTATACTGAAAGAAGTATTTTTCTGTAATTTTTGTTTTTTGTAATATATTTGTGGTTTGGTATCAGAGTCCACCTGGCCTCATAGAATGAGATATGAAGTGTTTTATTCTCTTCCATTTTTGAATACGAATGGATAAGGATGGTATTCATTCTCTTTGACTCTAGGGTTTCATTTGTGAGAAGTTTTTTTAGTTACCAATTCAATCTCTTACTACAGTGTGTTCATATTTTCAGTTTCTTCTTGTGTCAGTTTCATATGCAACATTTAAATTCTACTGAATGAGGTGGGCTAGGAGCGAGACAGCAGAGCCATGGCCCATACCTCTGTCATCCAGAATGTCATGCATCCTTTAGTGAGGAGGCCTGGTTACTCCCCTAAAGGAGGCCTGCTATAGCTGGGAAATAAGAAGAAAAATCTAAAGACGTAAATCCAGGATAAGAACAAATCTTATCTGTGCTCTTCACAGACTGTTCTGTGAGGGCTCAGGGTGAGACAAGAGTGGAAAAAGTAAATGGCTCTTCGATTGTCACTTAAGGTGTGAACAGGAATGTTTCACACTTGGACTATTCTGAAGTCAGTTTATGTCATCACACACCTCCAGAACACAGGAGATGTTGGGCTCTTCTTCAAAGGGCATAGAAGATGCTTAAATGTGTCATGTAGATTGCTCCTTTTCAAGTGCTTTTGAGAAATTGTTCTCACATTCTACAGGATGTTAAGGGTGAGATGCAGTAAACTTGTTTCCATCTCATCACAAGCTATTAAAACTTGAGCCATGTTAAGACTATCTTAGGTATCAAAATCATACTGTTAAACTACATTGCTAATTCATGGTATCACGTTCCTCTTTTTTACATATCCTTATTAGGTCATTTCTATTCTTATGGAAAAATTTCTAAAATTTATGACACTGTTACGAACAAAGATTTAATTAAATTTAACATGAGTTACTAAATTTCAACTTAATTGTTGGTGGCACAAAAACATCTCTCTCAAAATTATCTTCTAAATTCATCTTCTCTAGTTTTTTTTTAAATCTTGCACTAATTTTATAAAAATAAATTTTCAAATCTTCAGATATCCCCTGATAAATAAATATCATTTCAAAGGATAAAACTTTAAACAATATTGAACTTTATCATCATGCCAAAGATTGAAAAAATTAAAAAAAATGCTAATTATATTATTAATTTATTCATCTTTGAATTGTGACTTCTTATATTTTAATAAGAATACTATGTTGAAAATGACAAACACCCAAGTCTAACTATGTAGGGCAAGGAAACTATACTAGACCCATCGAATGGGCAAATATCTCACTAAGGCTACAAAAGGATATAAACCAGACAATTAACACGCAGACACACACATGCACACATACACACATTATACACATGTACAGAATGTAAATATTTTTGAAATTCACTTATAACATGTCCCAAAAGTCATACGCTGATATTTCCAAGAATATAAATACGAAATATGTAAAATTGTACTGTAGCCACTACCTAACTTAACTGATAAATTCTTGAAATGTGGCTATTTGGATTTAAATTTCAATTAAGAGTAAGTAAAATTTAAAATTTTTTTCACCCTGACCACATTTTAAATTAGGATGTACAACATTTCCAATATTATAAATTCTTTAACAAGAGTGTAACTCATATAGACTCTTACAAAAAAAAACGACAGCAACAACCAAACTCATTGCCGTCGAGTACACGCCGACTCATGGCAACCCTATAGGTCACGGTAGAACTGCCCCATAGAGTTTCCAAGGAGCAACTGGTGGATTCAAACTGCTGACCTTTTGGTTAACAGACGTAGCTTTTACCACTTTGCCACCAAGGTTTCCATATCTGAAACAAGGCTTTCAAGAGTAGGTGTTCTTAAGTGCCTCAGGTAGATAAATTCTAAATCAATGAAATCCTTATCTGATTTTTAATTTTTAATATTGCTAAATAATGTATGATCGAAAGAATGACCACAAATGTTCATAATTTTGAGATAAAGTCAACTAAAAGTACAACATAAATAGCACGTTTTGTGAAAAATTGATTGCCTTAAATGCATGTATAAGTACAAGGAAATCTGAAAATCAGCTGTTTGACTATTCATCCCAAGAAGAGATTGGGACTTTCTCAAATCTTTTCTCGGCATACACACAGCCCTGTACAATGGTACAGCCTTCTGGATACTCAGGTATATTTATGAGCTTTTCAAAGCTCTCTCTGAACATCTTGTTCCTACAACTTCCTGTTAATCTTTGAAGAGGCTCTTTTGGCCCCAACTGGTATTGCGGCCTCAGGTAGCTGTAATTTTAAACAATTGCTGTTGATTGTTTGCAGTAAACAATTTTCCCACAGACCTAGCTCCAACCATGTCAAATAACCACAATGTGCTGTGAATGGGGTTTTCCAGGGACCTGTGAGAAAGGTTAAATAATGACACTTTCGTTGTTATGAGATACTTAAGAGCTCCAGACTTGGTCTTGCTCTTAAGTAGTGGCATAGCTGCTAGTTTTCATAGCTACATGGAGCTGGGGAGAGGGTGTTTGGTGTAGGCCAAGTTAAAATGCCACAGACGCTACCTTTCTTACTGAGGTTCAGCATTTTTTCTTGAACAAATACTCCTTATATTGTCTCAGAAAACCTTGGTGGTGTAGTGGTTAAGAGCTACGGCTCCTAACCAGAAGTTCAACAGTTCAAATCCACCAGGCACTCCTCGGAAACCTTATAGGGCAGTTCTACTCTGTCCGATAAGGTCGCTCTGAGTCACAATAGAATCGACGGCAATGGGTTTGGTTTTTTTAGTTTATATTGTCTCAAGCCTTTGTTTAATTCCCAGAGTCTTCATAAAGTGATCTGAAAATTTCATCCAGTGTTTTCTTCCCTTTATAGAGGATATTTACAGAAGACTTCACTCCACCATTCAAGAAGTCTCAATCCCCAGCAGAGTTTTCATTGTGGAAAGTGTTAAACTGATATTAAAAATTGTATTGAAATGTAAATGACCAATAATATACAAAAGAATAAAAAATTGGGCACTCACACAACCAGATATTCAGAATTCTTATAAAACTACAGTAATTTAGATATTTTAATTTTGTTACAAAACTATACAAATACGTAAACATATTATCAATATAAAGACTCGGAGAACACAAGAAAGGTACTATACTCACAGTTAATTTTATTACAGAAAAGGGTACTGATGACAATCAGCCAAGGGAAGAAAGACATAGGGTAAAGTCCAGGAGGGTCCAAAGGTGGAGCTTGCAGCTGAACAAATAATTTAATTCATTCTAAGACTTTTGCAATCATGATACTATTTTCATTTTATGAAATATAAAGATACCTGAAGGACTCCAAGCTCAGGTGTTTTAACACGAAATCTCATGCTTACAAACGTATATTTTTTTGTCTCCACAACTGGCTGACTGAAGGTGAGATGAGAATAGCACAGCACAGTTGTGTGTAGGATTTGATGGCTCTATCATCCTGTAATGCATAAAAATACATAAACGCATCATCTTTTGTTTGGTAATCATAAAACAACGGCATTTTCCATGCAACAATAATAGAAGAATGTTATAAAAATGGGTAATGACATTTCTCACAAAATATCAGTAATAATTATTATGAACCCTGAGTACTTCTTTCTTAACTAATATTTACATCAACATTTCATGTCATTACTCTTCAATTTCTTTCTAAATGTCTATAATTCAATTCAGTCACATTTATTAATATTACTTATCCAAATTTGTCTTTTTTGTGCTTTTTCTTCTTCTATATGACATCATTCAGAAAAACTTACTTTTGGTTGGAAGTTGAACCATTTATCCATAACCAGGAATAATCACTGCTTTCATGAAGGAGTCCAATCCATGAAGAAGATGGTAGAATCTTCATAAACTTCTGTTATAAAACAAAAAAATTATGTTTTAATAAGCATTATAGACTTTTATTACTTTAAAACATGCAGGTAGTATTTTCTTTTATTTTATGTTTAATTTTCAAAACAAGATCTAAGTGCTAGATTCTAACCATTAAAATATATTACAGTTGAAAATCACATTTCAGATTGTCAAAAACTTTCACAAATGTGTTGGATTTTCATTCAAAAATAACTATTTAAATATTAATACTTAAGAGTCTGATTCTCCTAGTTTTACTAAGAAAGAGTTTAGATTCCTATAACTTAATGGTTGCCAGGATTCCATAAACTAGCATAACAACAACCACAAAAACCACACCCACTGCCATCGATTCAGTTCCAACTCATAGCGATCCTACAGAACAGAGTAGAACCGTCCCATAGGGTTTCCAAGTCTGTAATCTTTACAGAAGCAGACTGCCACATCCTTCTCCCATGAAAAACTAGCATAGTAAGGGTTTAAATAAGTCTCCAGATACTATTACATTCTTCCCTCCAAAAAAAAAAAAAAAGTGTATTTTTCTACTATGTTTCTCAGAGTTTGGTTTTGTAAAGGAAATTAAAGGGCTGTCACTGACGAGATACATGACAGAGAAGTCAAACATTTGGTGTTCTGGGCCCTACATTTTTCTTTAACTAGACTAGTCCTGCTTCTACCACTTTTTGTATTGGTACACAATAGAATATTCTTATCCTCATGAGTTCTCCGAATCATATTTAATGATTTAAACAAAGAATATGATATCATCTGCAAATCAATTCAATAACATTCAAAAGTGGAGAAAGTCTCACTGCTCTCGAGTCGGTTCCGACTCACAGTGATCTCATAGGACACAGTAGAACTGCCCCATAGGGTTTCAAAGGCTGGAAATCTTTCCAGAAGCAGACTGCCACATCTATCTCCCTGTGGAGTGGCTGGTCGGTTTGAATTGGTGCCCTTTTCCTTAGCAGCCCAGCACTTAACCACTAAGCCACCAGGGATTTTAATGGGAGTGAGGTTTCCACACTTTACTGAAAGTGTAAAGTATTGATACCAGCAGACCTTAAAAAATTTCATTTGCATATCAAAATAGCCAGCTCAATCCTCAAGAAAACTATACAAAGAAATAGAGTAAAAACCACTATAAATAAATAATATAAAATGCTAAAATTACCCACAAGTAAGCAAAAAAGAATAAGAGCAAAAATAACCAAATGAAACAACCTGAAAAAAAGTAAAATAAAATAAAATGGAAAACTTCAGCCCGGGTTTGATACTGTACCATATTGCTGCAGGATGTTAACCATTTGTAGAAAGTGTATGAAGAATACACAGAATTTCTCTGTATTATTTCTTATAACTGCATGTGAGTTGACCATTATCTCTAAATAAAATTTAAAATTTTTAAAAAGTTAGTGATATTTGCAACAGCTAATTGCATCCATTTGTAAATTGGGATGAAATAATCTTGAGATCCCTTCAGTAAAACTGACAATCGAAGCCACATGCTATGCTACACTGTTACACATAAGGGTAACTGCTAAAAATTTTGGAAGATAATTTGTCTTCCCAAAACTGTGTTATTAAAACATCTACTAAGCAAACAAAAAAATATTGATTTTGGTTCTTTGTCAGTGGTAGGTGTTATTTAGTCAATTTGGACTCATAACGGCGATGTGCACAACAGAACAAACACTGCCCGGTCCTGGGCCATCCTCAGATCGTTGTTATGCTTGAGCCCATTGTTGCAGCCACTATATCATCCATCCCATTGAGGCTCTTCCTCTTTTCTGTTTGTCCTCTACTTTACCAAGCATGATGCCCTTTTCCAATGACCGATCCCTCCTGATAACATGTCCAGAGCCAAAGTATGTGAGATGAAGTCTCGCCATCGTCGTTTCTAAGAGGCATTCTGGCTGTACTTCTTCCAACACGGATATATTCGTTCTTCTGGCAATCCATGGTATATTCAATATTCTTCGCCAACAGCCTAATCCAAAAGCATGGGTTCTACTTTGGTCTTCCTTATTAATTGCCCAGCTTTCACACGTATAGAGGTGATTGAAAACACCATGGATTGGGTCAGGCGTCATAGTCCTCAAAGTGACATCTTTATTTTTTAACACTTTAAAAAGAGGTCTTGAACAGAAGATTTGCCTAATGCAATACGGTCTTTGATATATTGACTGCTGCTTCCATTGGCATTGATTTGTCTCCAAGTGAAATGTCCTTAACAACTTCAGTCTTTTCTTCATTTACCATTATGCTGCTTATTGGTCCAAATGTAAGGATTTTTCTTTTCTTGATATTGAGGTGTAATCTCTACTGAAGGCTGTAGCCTTTCATCTTCATCAGTAAATTTTTCAAGCCCTTTTGGCTTTAAGCAAGCAAGATTGTGTCATCTGCATATCAAAGGTTGTTAATGAGTCTTCCTCTATTCCTGATCCTGCCTTCTTCTTCATAGTCCAGATTCTCCGATTATTTGTTGACTATACAGATTAAATAAGTGTCCTGAAAGGATATAATCCTGATGTATACCTTTGCTGATTTTAACCACGCAGCATCACCTTGCTTTGTTCGAGTAATTGCCTCTTGGTCTCTGTACAGGTTCTGCATAAGCACAATTAAGTGTTCTGGAATTCCCATTCTTTGCAGTGTTATATGTCATTTGTTATGATTCACACAGTGGAATGAATGCCTTTGTATGGTCAATAAAACACAGGCAAACATCTTTCTAGTATTCTCTGTTTTCAGCCATGATCCTTCTTATATCGGCAATGATATCCCTTGTTCCATGTTCTCTTAGTTATCTAGTGCTGCTATAACAGAAATACCACAAGTGCGTGGTTTTAACAAATGCTAATTTATTTTCTAACAGGTAGGGGGCTAGAATTCCAAATTCAGGATGCCAACTCTAGGGGAAGACTTTCTGTCTCCATCAGCTGTGGGGGAAGGTCCTTGTCTCTTCAGCTCATTACCTGGTTCCTTGCAGAGCTCCATGTGCATTGGCATTAGTCTTCCCGATCTCTGCTTCTCTGGCTTGCTTGTTTAATCTCTTTTACATCTCAGAAGAGGTTGACTCAGAAAACACCCTGTGCTAATCGTGTCTCATTAACATAACGAAGTTAACCCATTCCCAAAAGGAAAAGAAGTTGCAGTGGTTATATTACCATGTGTCATGGATTGAATTGTGTCCCCAAAAAATAGTGTATCAATTTGGCTAGATCATGATTCCCAGCATTGTGTGATTGTCCACCATGTTTTCATTTGATGTGATTTTCCCATGTGTTGTAAATCCTATCTCTGTGATATTGATGAGATGGGATTAGTGGCAGTCATATAAATGAGCAGGACTCAATCTACAAGATTGGATTATGTCTTGAGACAATCTCTTTTGAGATATAAAAGAGAGAACTGAGCAGAGAGACAGGGGGACCTCATACCTCCAAGAAACAAGAGCCAGAAGTAGCATGTCTTTTGGGCCTGGGGTGCCTGTACTAAGACGTTCCTTGACCAGGGGAAGATTGATGACGAGCAGCTTCCTCCAGAGCCGACGGAGAAAGAAAGGCTTTGCCTGGAGCTGATGCCCTGATTTTTGACTTGTAGCCTACTAGACTGTGAGAGAATAAATTTCTCTTTCTTAAAGCCATTCACTTGTGGTATTTCTGTTATAGAAGCCCTAGATAACTGAGACCCTATGCAACAAAGTAATGTGCAGAACAAGGAATATTACAAGTGTTAAAGAGGAACATTATATAATGATAAAGGAGTCAATCGATCAAAAACGCCAAAATAGTTTTAAATATATATGCATCTAACATCAAAGTTTACAATACATAAAGCAAATCTGATAGAGCTGAAGGTGAAAAAGACAAATTAACAACTTTAACTGTTGATTTTAGTACTCTTCTCTCTCTATTCAGTAGAACAGGTAGACAGAAAATTATGAAGTGAACAGAAGAGTTGAACATCACTATCATCCATCTTAACCTAATGGACATTCATAGAATACATCACACAATGATGTACATTATTTTACATGCACATAGGGTATTCACCAACATAGACCATACATTGGGCCATAAAACAAACATCAACAGATTTTAAGGAACTGAAATTGTACAAAATATTTTCTTTTAATACAATGCAGTAAAATTAGAAATTAATAATAAAAGAGAGAAGAGTTCCAGCAAAATGGCACTCTAGGCAGAAACAACACGCAATCCCTCCACAGCAAAGATCCGAAAAACTAAGCTGAACAGAGAATACAAAAATCCTGAAACCCTAAAACATCAAATGAAGAGATAAAGAACTCAGCCAAGCACCAAATCGAGAGAGAAAACTGACAGAGAACGGAGAGCAAGGAGAGATTCATGCAGAGGTCCCCTACCAGCTAATGCAGCATGGATCCGCCATCTTGGACTCCTATTGGAGACCAGCAAATAGGGGGTATGAGAAAGCAGCCTCACGGAGTGCCCAGCAGGAGACAAAACAACCAGTAATTTGCAATATACACTTTCCCACCCCCCACCCTTCTTCACCCCGACTAGGCCTCCTCTGCTTCCCGTGGTCACAATCTCTTGACCGGGAAAGACTGGCTGCTTGGACTCCACACAACCAAATGGGCCGGCTCTCTGAGTGCCATTTGTTGGCTGCTGGTGTTGCTTTTTTCCGCTTCTTTGATTTCTTCCTTACCTCTCACCACCTCCCCCTCCTTTCACTGGAATACCTGGCTCCATGAGGCATCTTTGCTTCTTCCTGAAGGGCTGCAGAGCCCCGGTAGTTTGTGGTATATGCTTTCCCACTCCCTACCCTTCTTCACCCACACTCGGCACCCTCTGCTTCCCGTGGACACAGTCTCTTGTCCAAGAAACAACAGTCCGCACTAGCTGGCTCTCTGAGTGCCATTTGTTGGCTGCTAGTGTTGCTCTTTTTTCTGCTTCTTTTGATTTCTCCCTTACCTCTCGCCACCTCCCTATCCTTTCGCTCAAATACCTGGCTCCGTGCACCATCTTTGCTTCTTCCTGAGGGGCTGTGGAGCTCTGTTCGAGTGTGGAGCTGCTGCCCAGTCTGGGCTACTGCGCTGGTGGGATCCGGGGATTTTGTTCATTTGTTTGTTTGTTTTCTTTTCCTTTTCTTGAATTGGGAGCCCTTTCTGGCCCGGCGGTGCTGCAGGGCAAGGATGCATCCCCCACGGCTTGCACAGACATGCAGAGGGATCCCTGAGGGCATTTCTTTTCTCATTGTTTTTCTTTTTTTTTCTGTTTTTTGGGGGGCCTTTCTTGTTTTTTTTTTTTTTTTTTATTTGTTTTGTTTTCTTTTCCCTCTTTTTCCCTTTTTGTCTTTCTTCATTGCTCACTTTCTCATCTCTCTATAGCTTTCTTCTCTTTCTGTTCCCTGAATACCTGGCGTTGTATACCTCTACGCCTTCTAGCCAGGCTGTACTGCAACAACTGAGACCGATTTCCCCAGACATCACCGGTGAGATCACCGGGAACTTTGCGGTTCTTTAATCTTTCCAATTTTTATTTATTCATTCTATTCTTTCCTTCCAATTCCCCTTTCTGTATTTTCTCTAATTCATAGTCTCTCATCTCTCCACTCCAACGGCAAGCTCCCCTAGCATTCTTTTTTGTTTGTATGTTTTTGGCTCCTGTTCCTCTCGCCTCTCTCCCATATCTATCTTAGCTCGACACATAACAATCTCCCCGCTGCATTCTGCCTATCTGCACCGTGCGCTTGACATCATACCACCAAGCAGCACAGGCACGGCCTACTAGAACCTGCCCTGCACTGTTTACCGACCCGCTCTGGTGGCTGTAGTAAGTGCCACAAACAACCCATTCCAGTAACTCCTCTTCAGCTAGACCTGTCCTGCCGTACCATATCTGAGTGACTGACCTTGCCAATTGGAGAAGGAGACGAAAAGTATTGTGCCCACAGAGGAGCAACCAAGAAAGAAAGCACAGCCCCCCTGCACAGACACAGTGAAATTTAAAGAAAAAAGGGACGAAACAAACAAATCTACAATCAATAAATGAGAAAAATAACTACTGAATGCCCCCAAAACAGCAGACAATATCAAAACATTTACAAAAACAAGACAGGATGGTTCTAGTAGGTGTCCTAAATAAAACACCAGATGACTCTCCAGTGGAAGAAAATGCACTAGAACTACCTGATAGGGAATTCAAATCTCTAATACTCAGAATTTTCCAAGAGCTGAGGCAAAAAGCTGACAAACAAGAGGAAAAACTAGACAAATTCATGGAAAATACAGACAAAAAATTGGAAGACTTCAGGAAAATAATGCAGGAACAAAATGCCAACATAAATTCACAACTTGAAATTATACAAAGACAACAATTAGAAATCCAAAAGAAAAACAACAAGATTTCAGAAATGGAAGGTATCATAGAAGGGCTGAGAAGCAGATTTGAAATGGTGGAAGACAGGATCAGTGGAATTCATGAAAAGCACTTGGATAGAAATCTGTTTCAGGAAAACTCAGAAAAAGAACAAAGAAAAACAAAGAAACAATGAGAGTTATGTGGGATACAATCAAAAGGAAACATTTGCGAGTGATTGGAATTCCAGAATGGGGAGGAAACAGAAAACAGAGAGGATCATTGAAGAACTGCTGACAGAAAACTTCTCCAATATCATGAAAGATAAAAAGCTGGCCATCCAAGAAGCTCAAAGAACCCCATACAGGGGAGATCCCAAAAGAAAATCACCAAGGCATATAATAATCACACTCAACAAAGACAAACAAAGAATACTGAGAGCAGCTCGTGAAAAAAAAGAAGTCACATACAGAGGAGAAACAATAAGACTAACCTCACATTATTGGGCAAAACCATGAAGGCAAGGAGGCAATGGGATGACATATATAAAATCTTGAAAGAAAAAAATTGCCAGCCAAGAATAATATATGCTGCAAGACTCTCATTCAGATTTGATGGTGAAATTAGGTCATTTCCAGATAAACAAAAACTAAGGGAATAAGTAAAAGTCAAAGCAAACTTATAAGAATTATTAAAGGGAGTTCTTCGATCTGAGGACAAACAGCCTCAGCTCACAGGCAGAACCTAAGATGCAGGATCATACCAGCCAGATACCAACCTGGGAAATGAAGTCTCAAGGACTATCCAAAACAAAAAGAAATACAACAAGGAATCAGAGCAGTTAATCAGGAAATGACAACAACATCAAAACAATAAAAGAGGGAGTAAATGGCACAGGTATAGAACCTTCTAATGGAGAGGAAGGCAAGGCGATACCAAATAATGGTAGACTGCTTCTAACTTAGAAAGATAGGGGTAAAATTCATGATAACCACAAAAAAAGTTAACAAACATACTCATTAAAAAAAGAAGAAAAACATAAAGTCTCATCAATAACAAAACCTACAGAAACAAAAGAAATGAAAAAAAAAAATCCACATACAAAAGTAACTCAGGACAAGACAGTAAGAAGAACAAAGAAAACTTCAGCACCACAAAAAAAAGCACTACAAAATGACGGCAAGAAACTCCTCCACATCTATCAATAATTACACTGAATGTAAATGGACTCAATGCACCATAAAGAGACGGAGAGTGACAGAATGGATAAGAAAACAGGATCCATCAATATGCTGTCTACA
>NW_004444375.1:13755-27730 GCF_000243295.1 Trichechus manatus latirostris | reverse complement strand
ATGCCCTGTGAGTTAAGTCAATGGAAAACTACAGCAACCCAATCCCAACGTGACTGCTAATGGACCAGAGCCTTCAGGAATGAAGTTGTGGTTCACCCCCTCCAGGCAAAGAATCATGACCAGCTGAGATGCTTGCAGAGGATAAAGGGAATACGAAATGGCTGGTGGTAGAAGATAGTTCTAAACAGCGTTTACGACCACATGAACCAGTGGCAGAAATGAGTGTAATTGTTGGGTGTTCCTTTCCAGTATGCATGCATCAAATAATATGTTTTCTTCATTTATAAAATATAAGATGTAATGAAGACTAGTGTGTTTTCAGTTGTACGCATGTTAGTTATACCATGTTAGGCACAGGTATGACTTTGTAATTATCTTTATTTAAGATCGTGTCTAGATTAAAGAGATAAGTAGAGGTGTCAAGTTGACACGGACGGACTGTGATGGTTAAGGTTCTGTGTCAAGCTGGCTGGGCCACGATTCTCATTGGCTTGGAAGTTATGTAATGACGTATTTTTTCAGTTATGTAATGAAGTAGTTATCCCCCGTTTTGTGACGATATGATCACCTCCAAGATGTGATGTGATGTGATCAGCCAATCAGTTGAAAGGGGGAATTCCTTAGGGGTGCGGCCTGCATCCAGTATATATGGGCATTCTTGCAAATGTCACTGGCTTTTCCTTACTCTGGATCCTGCATCATCTGACCTCCTGTTCTTAGGAATTGTGCCAGGGGCCTATCGTATTGCCTGATGATTTCAGATTTGACAGCTTCCGCTGCCTGTGAGCCAGCAGCCTGCGGTCTGACCTGTGATCTAGTGTTCATCAGCCCCTGAAGCTACGTGAGTCTCAGAAGCATACAGTGTGTTGCCTGACCCATGGACTTGGGACTTGCCAGCCTCTACAACCACATGAACCGTTTTCTCGAGATAAATTTCTCTCTGAATCTCTCTCCTAAAATATATGCATATACACATACATAGATATGCTTCGCTGCTTTTGTTTTTCTAGAGAACTCAGCCTAAGACATGCTTTAACATGATTTTCATGGATTTCTTCATCTATAACAAATGCATCTGTCTTGGCTTTTGTGACAATGTTAATACATTAATCCTGCAAAAAAAAAAAAAAAAAAAAAAAAAACCAGAACCTGTGTAAGGGAAAACCTGTCCGAGAAGGAAAACTAAAATATCTTCCACTGAAGCAATTACTTCAACCTAATAAATATTCTCTGGAAGCTGAAATCTTCCAGATGTGAACAGAATCAGAAAATCGTTAGCACTGCCACCCATACAGCAGGTAGTGCAGATGCAAAAGCCAGAAATAATCCCGAGAAGTACAACAGTCAGAGATGAAGGCAAAGGCTTCCCATTCTTTTGTACCGTTACTGTGCGTGAGTGTGTACTGTACATATTTACTCTTCTCTGAGTACGTCTATTTTTTACCTTTTTCCCTTTTTCATTCATTTTTTGTAATTTGTCTGTAAATTTTTTCCAGTGAAGAACAACATCCATAAATTTAGAAGAAAGTGAGAGATACTAATAAATTCCTTTATATTCATCAAAATGTAGCAAAACACACGTTTTCCCCTTGTCCTGAGAGGTTTCATTCTTCTCCTTATCTTTAATTTTCAGTTTTTGCTTTCCCATTTGTAATTTTGATACATATTATTCCAATTTTCAAAATCCAGTGTTCAATTCACTGTAATTGTTTCCATCAAAATTTCTTGTTTTTCCAAAAAATAGGGAAGCATTTCCGGGGAGGAGTGGCCAAAATGGTGGTGTAGTCTGACGCTTCCTATATCCCTCTTACAACAAGGACCTGGAAAAACAAGCGGTTTGATTGTATATGAGTATCTAGGAACCCTGAACAAGGCAAAGTTGAGGAATCAGACTGAGTGGCCCGGGGAGAGGGAGAGGGTTTGGAAGAAGCGGAGAGTGCCAGAGTCACTACAGTGAAACTGCAGCTCTGCAGCCGGGTCCTCAATGAAGCAGGCAAACAGCTGTGCTGAGCATGTGCTCGGGAAGCAGTTTCCACATCAAGAGAGACCCGGCAGTAGAGAATCTGCTTGGACACTCTGAACGAGTGAAAAGCAGCTCCCAAGTGGCTAAAGATAAGTACATGTGTGCGGCCTTTCAAGGGGGTTTAAAAAAAAAAAAAAAACCCATTTGGGAAAAACCTCTCTCCCTTTTACCTCCTCTCCGCACTCTACACCGGGAGTCTACTGGGCAGGAAATACATCCCAAAAGGCGCCCTGACCCATTCTCCTGGCCTTGGAGAGGGAACAAATAAGCTACTGTCTCACCTATGCCAGGAACACAGGGTCAGCACAGCTCCTTTGCTAGGCCCAGGCATAAGGGGTCCACAGACTCTGAGTGCTTTACACCCCTGTATAGACTTGTGGGGACCCATCTTAACAGCATTAGCCCTCACTACCACAGTACAACAGGGCAAACTTCTGAAGTTTAACTTCAACTGTTTCAGCTGTGAAGTGGCAGATTTGTGATCCTCGAAACAGCTCTGTGCCTTAAGAAGCCACTTTTATCAATCCACAACAGGGACTTGAGGCCTCGTGGTGGTCACCTAAACCTCCTAGTCACCTGCTACAGTAGTCCAAGAAAAAGTGGTGCCCTTGAGTCTTTACAGCGAACAGAATGGGGTGGTCATAGTCCGCCTGCAAAACTCACCTACCTACTCACCCTAGAGAATAGGGACACGCCTTCCTCTTAGACTCTCAGGGGCAGCTGTCGGCCCCCTGCATGGCTCAGTGCATGATACCCTACCACAGCCAGAGTCCAGTGCCTGGACCAATCACCCATGCCTCTCTAGGACTGTGGGTGAGAGCCTGCACCACACACTTAGTGACTGACTGTCTGGACAACTGAGCTGAACCCATATAGGAAAATTTAATGGATCCCTGTGTGCACGTACTTAGTTACAAAAGTACCTGGTGACAGGATGTTAGAGATTCAAAGGTGTCTATAATCAAACTAGCACACACGGGCAGCCTACTGGAGCATATCAAAACAAAACAAAACAAGAAGCTAGGACTCACTAAACAAATATAAAATAAAATTATAATAACTTATTGATGGCTCAGAGACAATAGTCAACATCAAATCACATAAAGAGGCAATCCATGATGGCTTCAGCAAGCTCCCAAAATAAAGAATCAATAACTTCTCTGGAGGAAGAGAATTTCTTGGAATTAGCAGAGGCAGAATACAAAAAATTAATATACAGAACCCTTCTAGAAATTAGAAAGGAAACCACCAGGGAACATACGAACAAATTTAGCAGAACTTAAGAAAGTTATTCAAGAACATAATGACAAGTTTAATAGACCTCAAGAATCCACAGAGAGACAGCAATCAGAAATTCAGATTAACAAGAAAATTTCAGAATTAGACAACTCAATAGAAAGTCATAGGAGCAGAACTGAGGCAATAGAAGTTAGAGTTAGTGACATTGGAGACAAACCTCTTGATGCCAACTTATTTGAGGAAAAATCAGATAAAATAATTAAAAAGAATGAAGAAACTCTAAGAGTCTTGTGGGACTCTATCAACCTACGAGTGATTGGAGTACAAGAACAGAGGGGGATAACAAGAAAGACAGAGAAAATTGTTGAAGATTTGTTGACAGAAAACTCCCCTGATATCATGAAAGATGAGAAGATATCTATCTAATATGCTCATCGAACCCCACATAATGTAGATCCCAAAAGAAAGTCACCAAGATATATTATAATCAAACTTACCAAAACCAAAGATAAAGAGAGAATTTTAAGAGCGGCTAGGGAGAAACAAAAAGTCATCTACAAAGGAGAGTCAATTAGAATAAGCTCGGACTGCTCATCAGCAACCATGCAGGCTAGAAGGCAATGGGATTACATATATAAAGCCTTGAAGGAAAATAACTGCCAGCCAAGAATTACATATCCAGCAAAACTGTCTCTCAAATATGATGGCAAAATTAGGGCATTTCCAGATAAACAGAAGTTCAGGGAGTTTGCAAAAACCAAACCAAAATTACAAGAAATACTAAAGGGAGTCCTACGGTTAGATAATCAATAACACCAGATAACAAGGCAAGACTAGAACACAGGACAGGGCAACCAGATATTGACTCAGTTACGGATACCGAAAATGCATCAAAGCTAAAACATTGAAAATAGGGAAACAGATATTAATATGTAAAAAAGAACAACATTAAAACAAAAAAGGGGGACTTAAAAAATGCAGACATTGATTTTTCATATGGAGGGGAAGTTAAGGCGATATAAAATAATAAAAGACTGGTATCAACTTAGAAAAATAGGGGTAAATATTAAGGTAACCACAAAGGAATCTAAAAATCCTACAAATCAAAATAAAGTAGAAAAACGTAAAGACCCAGCAAACACAAAATCTACAACAATGAAAAAGGTGAAAAAAAATACATAAAGAAAAACAACTCAGCACAGAAGATTGAGGGGAACAAAGGAACTTTGAACAACACACAAATAGAGACATCAGGACGACAGTACTAAACTCATACCTATCAATAATTATGCTGAATGTAAAGAGACTTAATGCACTAATAAAGAGAAGCATTTCCTCATTTAACACATTCGGTATCTCTAGAAAAGCAAAAATATTCTTCTCACGCTTTTTTTCTTAAATATTTCACTGAAGTGTGCTAACTTTATCATATAATATGTTGATAGTTCTCATTTTTTTCCTTTTTCTTTGAGATATTCACATTTTTGAGAAGATTATCAATTTCTTAATTTTTATAAGAACTTATTTCCTTTTTCTTTGTTTTTTTTAATCTTATTCCTTCCCAGCCATGGACAAGAGAGTGAAAATTTTATCTTTGAAAGAAAAGTTTAATGTTGCCAAAATGATAACCAAAAGAACAACACCATAAGGAAGCTATAATTAAGTTCAAGCACAGCAAAATGAAAATTCATTCAATTATGAAAGAAAAGGATAAAATAATTGAAAAGTACATGATCAGCACCAACACAAATGCCAAGAGAGGAAGGGACAGAAATTATGCAGAAATCAACAAAGCTGTTGTTGAGTATTTCTAGAGGCGCCACCAAAAATGCCCCCATTTCAGGACCTACCTTACCAGCAAAGGCAAAGGAAATGACCAAATTTTCAAAGCTGGTTTCTTAGCATCTAACTGGTTGCTTTACAGCTTAATATCTATATATCTATATGTCTATATCTATCTATATATATATGGAACCACATGCAAAGTATCTTTCTGGGAGCCAAATGAGTTCGACATGCAGAATCAGGATGCAATAAATGACATTTACAGTGATGTTTCAGAAAATAGGGTAAGGGGCTTGCCTTACATTGATGTGGACGAAGAAATTGCCACAGAAATGGATGATATAAACCTGCAAGAAATTGTGGACCCGCAGTCTAAAAATGATGGTGATGAAGATAATGAAGAGCCTGACCTTTAAGTCAAACAAGTTTTCAGCTGTATAAAGGCTTTGAAGACATTTGGAAAAGTTAAAGGAAACCAAGAATTATTTGATAAGGCTGCGGTCTTAGATATTGTTTCAATAATTTCATCAAAAAACCAAGACAAACTAGTTAAGATTAGATGTTTTTATGAAAAAGTGAATTTTACCCATATCTTTGTTTGAATAGTGTATGCACATATCTGTAGGTAATTTCGATCAACGTAGAAATAAAAAAAAATTGCTTAGATTCTGTTCCGGTCCTATAAAATTGAAATGAAAAACTTTCTCGGTGTTTATGAGGTTGTTGTTGTTAAGTGCTGTGGAGTCCATTCTGACTCATAGCGACCCCATGAACAACAGAAGGAAACACTGCCCACTCCTATGCCATTCTCACAATCGTTGCTATGTTTGAGCCTATTGTTGCAGCCACTGTGTCAATCCGTCTCATTGAATGTCTTCCTATTTTTCTCTGACACTCCACTTTACCAAGCATGATATTCTTCTCCAGGGACTGATCCCTCCTGATAACAAATCCAAAGTATGTTAGACGAAGTCTTGCCATCCTCATTTCTAAGGAGAATTTTGGCTGTACTTCTTCCAGGAGAGTGACAGAAAAGTGGTAAGACTGCACCTTGTCTTAATTCATATACATGAATTCATATAAACCTGCAAGAAATTGTGGACCCACAGTCTAAAAATGATGGTGATGAAGATAATGAAGAGCCTGACCTTTAAGTCAAACAAGTTTTCAGCTGTATAAAGGCTTTGAAGACATTTGGAAAAGTTAAAGGAAACCAAGAATTATTTGATAAGGCTGCGGTCTTAGATATTGTTTCAATAATTTCATCAAAAAACCAAGACAAACTAGGTAGAGTTTGGTTTTGTAAAGGAAATTAAAGGGCTGCCATTGAGGAGATATGGGACGTAGAAGTCAAACATCCGGTTTTCTGGGCCCCACCTCTTTCTTTAACTAGACTAGTCCTGCTTCTACCACTTTTTGTGCTGGTAGAAGGTTTACTTTAGAACGACAGTGACACACAAACACATTGACACACATACCAAATGAGAGAGAGAGAGAAGGATCCAATGCCTAGTGAAACTATACTTTCAGGTATGAAGGGGAAATAAATAAATAAAATAAAATAAACACATTCTCAGATGTAAGAAAACAATGTGCTGTGAATGGGGTTTTCCAGGGAGCTGTGAGAAAGGTCAAATAATGACAATTTGTTGTTATGAGACTCTCAAGAGCTCCAAACTTGGTCTTCCTCTTGAGTAGTGGCATAGCTGCTAGTTTCCATGGCTACTGTGCAGCTGGGGAGAGGATGTTTGGTGTAGGCCAAATTAAAATGACACATATACTATCTTTCTTACTGAGGTTCAGCATTTTTTTCTTGAATAAATACTCCCTGTATTGTCTCAAGCCTTTGCTTAATTTGCAGAGTCTTGAAAAAGTTGATCCGAAAATTTCTTGCCAGTGTTTTCTTCCCTTTATAAAGGATATTTATAGAGGACTTCACTCCACCATTCAAGAAGTCTCAATCCCCAGTAGAGTTTTCATTGTGGAAACTGTTAAGCTGGTATGAAAAATTGTACTGAAATGTAAATGACCAATAATACACAAAAGAATAAAAAATTTGAGCACTCACAAAACTACATATTCAGATTTCTTATAAAACTACAGCAATTTATAAATTTTTATTTTGTTAAAAATTTATACAGATAGGTAAACATATTTAACAATATAAAGACTCACGGAACACAAGAAAGTTGTTATACTCACGGTTATACTTTATTACAGAAAAGAGTACGGATGAAAATCAGCCAAGGGAAGAAGTACATAGGGGAAAGTCCAGGAGGGTTCCAAATGTGGAGCTTCCAGATGAACAAATAATATAATTCATTGTAAGACTTTTACAATCATATTATTTCCATTGCATGAAATATAAAGATATCTGAAGGACTCCAAACTCAGGTGTTTTAACTCGAAATCTCATGCTTACAAATGTATATTTTTTCATCTCCACAACTGGCTGATTGAAGGCTAAATTCAAATAGCATTACACAGTTGTGTATAGGATTTGATGGCTCTATTATCCTGTAATACATAAAAATGCAAAAACATTATATTTTTGTGTGGTAATCCATAAAAAAATGGCATTTTCTATGCAATGATAATAAAAAGATGTTATAAAAATGGGTAATGACATTTCTCACAAAATATTAGTAATAATTATTATGAACCCTGAGTACTTCCTTCTTAACTAATATTTATATCAATATTTCATGTCATTAATTTTCAATTTTTCTACTTGTCTATAATTCAATTTAGTCCTATTTATTAATATTACTTATCTGACTTTTTCTTTTGTATTTTTTCTTCTATATGATGTCATTCAGAAAAACTTACGTTTGGTTGGAAGGTGAGCCATTTATCCATAACCAGGAATAATCACTGCTTTCACGAGAGAGTCCAATCCATGAAAAAGATGATAGAATCTCCATAAACATCTATCATAAAACAAAAAATTCTGTTTTAATAACCATTATAAAGACTTTCATTACTTTAAAGCATGCAGATAGTGTTTTCTTTTACTTCATCTTTAATTTTCAAAACAAGAGTGCTAGATTCTAACATTAAAAATATATTGAAGTTGAAAATCAAATTTCATACTGTCAAAAACTTTCACAAATGTGTTTGATTTTCATCCAAAAGTAACTATTTAAATATTAATACTTAATAGTCTTATTCTCCTAGTTTCACTAAAAAAAAGTTTAAATTCATGTAACTTAATAGTTGCAAGGGTTCGATAAACTAGCATAACAAAACAAAACAAATCCACTTCCATTGATTCGATTCTGACTCGTAGCAATTCTATAGGAGAGAGTAGATCTGCCCCAGAGGGTTTCCAAGGTGGTATCTTTACAGAAGCAGACTGCCACATCCTGCCCTCATGAAAAACCAGCATAGTAAGGGTTTAAATAAGTCTCCAGATACTATTACCTTCTTCCCTCCAAAACAGTGTATTTTTCTACTATGTTTTTCAGAGTTTGGTTTTGTAAAGGAAATTAAAGGGCTGCCATTGAGAAGATACATGACGTAGAAGTCAAACATTTTGTTTTCTGGGCCCCACCTCTTTCTTTAACTAAACTAGTCCTGCTTCTACCACTTTTTGTGCTGGTAGAAGGTTTAATTTAGAAAGACAGTGACACACAAACACACTGACACACATACCAAATGAGAGAGAGAGAGAAGGATCCAATACCTAGTGAAACTATACTTTCAGGTATGAAGGGGAAATAAATACATTCTCAGATGTAAGAAAACTAAAAGAATGTGTCAATAGCAAACCTACTCATTACAACTGACTTAAAAACGTTCTTCAAACAAAAAGAAATGAATAGGAAAGAATTTTGAAGCATCAGAAGGAAGAAAGAACATGAAAAGAGTAGAAATATGAGTACATACAATAGACTATTATTATCCTCATGCGTTTTCTGAACCATATTGAATAATTTAAACAAAGATTACGATACAATCTGCAAATCAGTTCAATAAACATTTAAAAGTGGAGAAGGTCCATAGTGACCTCATACGACAGAATAGAACTTCCCCATAGGGTTTCAAATGCTGGAAATTTTTACAGAAGCAGATTGCCACATCTATCTCTCCGTGGATTAGAACCGATGGCCTTTTCTTTAGCAGCCCAGCACTTAACAGGTAAACCACCAGGGATTTTAATGGAAGTGAGGTTTTCACATTTTACTGGAAGTATAAAACACTGATACCAGTAGACCTTGAAAAGTTTCATTTGCATATCAAAATAGCCAGCTCAATCCTCAAGAAAAGTATACAAAGAAATAGAGTAAACACCACTACAATTAAATAATATAAAATCCTAAAAATGCTCATAAAAACTTAAAAATGCTCGAATTACCCACAAGTAGGCAAGAAAGAACAAGAGAAAAAATCACCAGAAGTAACAACCTGAAATAAATAAATAAAATGACAAACGAGCCCTGGTTTTGATACTGTGCTGTAGTGCTACAGGATGTTACCACTTGCAGAAACAGTGTGAAGAATACACAGAATCTCTCTGTATTATTTCTTATAACTGCATGTGAGTTTACCATCAGCTCAAAATAAAATTTAAATTTTTAAAAAAGTTAATGATGTTTGCAACAACTAATAGCATTCATTTGAAACAGGGATGAAATAATCCTGAAATTGCTTCAGCAAAAAAGTGACCATCTAAGCCACATGCTATGCTGTACCGTTACACATAAGGCTAACTGCTAAAAATTTTGCAAAATAATTTCCCTTCCATTATGCCATTTCAAAGCTATAACGGTAAAACATCTACTAAGCAAAAATATATTGATTTTGGTTCTTTGTTGTTGTTGACTGCTATTGAGTCAGCTTAGACTCATAGCCACGCTGTGTACAACAGAACGAAACACTACCTGATCCTGCTCAACCTTCACAATCATTATTATGCTTGAGCCCATTGTTGCAGCCACTATATCAATCCATCTCTTTGAGGGTCTTCCTCTTTTCTGTTTGTCCTCTATATTACCAAGCATGATGTCCTTTTCCATTGACTGGTCCTTCCTGATAACATGTCCAAAGCCAAAGTATGTGAGATAAAGTCTCCCCATTCTTGCTTCTAAGGAGCATTCTGGCTGTACTTCCTCCAACACAGATATATTCGTTCTTCTGGCAGTCCATGGTATGTTCAATATTCTTCACCTACTCCCTAAATTCAAAACCATCGATTCTTCTTCAGGCTTCTTTACTCATTGTCCAGCTTTCACATGCATATGAGGCCATTGAAAACATCATTGCTTGGGTCAGGTAATTTCATCCTCAAAGTGACATTTGCTTTTTAACAGTTTAAAAAGAGACCTTTTGCAGCAGATTTGTCTAATGCAGTACACCATTTGATATCTTGACTGCTGTTTCCATTGGTATTGATTGTGAATCCAATTAAAATGAAATCCTTTACAACTTCAATGTTTTCTCTATTTATCATGATGATGGTTATCGGTCCATTGTGAGGACTTTTGTTGTCTGTATGTTGAGGTGTAATCCACACTGAAGGCTGTAGTCTTTGATCTTCATCAGTAAGTGCTTCAAACCCTCTTGGCTTTGAGCAAGCAAGATTGTGTCATCTGCATATCAAAGGTTGTTAATGAGTCTTCCTCTAATCCTGATGCTGCGTTCTTCTTGATATAGTCTAGCTTCTTGGATTATTTGCTCAGTATACAAGTTCAATAAGTATGGTAAAAGAATACAACCCTAAAGAACACCTTTCCTGATTTTAACCATGCAGTATCCCCTTGTTTTGTTCGAATGATTGCCTCTGGTCTGTGTACAGAATTTACATGAGCAAAATTAAGTCTTCTGAAATTCCCATTCTTCGTAAAGTTATATATAATTGTTATGATCTGCTCAGCTAAATGTCTTTGAATAGTCAATGAAATACAGGTGAAAATCTTTCTAGTATTCTCTGCTTCTGGCAACGATCCATCTGATGTGAACAATGATATCCCTCATTCACTTCTGAACCCAGCTTAAAGTTCTGGCACTTCCCTGTCAATGTGCAGCTTCATCTTCTTTTGAATTATCTTCAGTAAAAATTTTGATAATTTTTGCATTCTGTTTGATCATTTTTCTCTGGAGTGGGTATAAATATAGATCTGATAGGTTAATTTTTTTTTTATTTGAAAGTCTATGCTATACAAACACTAATCCAAAAAAAAAAAAAAATTGCAGTGGCTATATTACTGTGTGTCACAGATTGAATTGTGTCCCCAAAAATATGTTTCAATTTGGGTAAGTCAGGATTCCCAGCATTGTGTGAATGTTCACCACTGTGTCATCTGATAGGATTTTACTATGTGTTGTAAATTCTATCTCTATGATGTTGAGATGGGATTACTTGCAGTCATGTTAGTGAGGTAGGACTTAATCTACAAGATTCGATTCTGTCTTTAGCCAATCTCTTTGAGATATAAAAGTCAGAAGCGAGTGAAGAGACGGGGGACCTCGTACGTCCAAGAAACAAGAGCCAGGAGAATAATGCATCCTTTGGACCCGGGGTCCCTGAACTAAAAAGTTCCTTGAACAGGGGAAGATTGATGACAAGCACCTTCCTCCAAAGCCGAGAGAGAAAGAAAGCCTTTCCCTGGAGCTGATGTCAAGAATTTGGACTTGTAGCCTACTAGACTGTGAGAGAATAAATTTCTGTTTGTTAAAGGCTTTCACCTGTGGTATTTCTGTTACAGCAGCCCTAGATAACTGAGCTACTATGTAACAAAGTAATGTCCAGAACAAGGAATATTACAAGAGTTAAAGAGGACCATTATATAATGATAAATGAGTCAATTGATCAAAAAAGACAAAATAATTTTAAATATGTATGCACCTAACATCAAAGCTTCAAATACATAAAGCAAATCTGATAGAGTTCAAGGTGAAAAAGACAAATCCACAATTTTAACTGTTGACTTTAGTACTCTTCTCTCTCTATTCAATAGAACATGTAGACAGAAAATCATTAAGTAAATAGAAGAGTTGAACATCGCTATCAACCATCTTAACCTAATGGACATTCATAGAACTCGTCACGCAATAATGTACATTATTTTACATGCACATAGGATATTCACCAACATAGACCGTACATTGGGCCATAAAACAAACATCAACAGATTTTAAGAAACTAAAATCATACTACAAAATATTTTCTTTTAATACAGTGCTGTAAAGTTAGAAATTAATAGTAAAAGAGAATATGTGAAGAACTTAAACAACCTAAGAGGTCAATGAGAATGTCACAAAGAAAAAAAAATGAATAGAATGACATGGAAACACAGCATATCAATATTTGTGAATTGTATTAAAGCAATGTCAAGAGGTAAATTTACCACATTAAATTCTTATTTTATAAAGTAGAAAAGGTCTGAAATAAATGATCTAACTTCAACTTCAAGAAATAAAGAGAAGAGAAAAACTCAAATAACGAAGAAAAAATACATAAACATAATAGCATAAATTAATGAAAATGAAAACTGCAAAACAGAATAAATAAATGAAACCAAATCATTTTCTCAGATAGGTTAATTAAATTGATGAACCTCCAACCAGAAAGACGAATACTACTAAGAGAGAAGGCATCAATTATATAAAGAAATCAAAAGAGGGAACACAACTACGGATCTTATGATCATGAAGATTGCACAGGAATGGGCAGCATTTTGCTGTGTTGTACTTAAGGTCGCCATTAGCTGGAGGTGACTTGATGGTAACTAACAACAGCAACATCAACAATTACAGATATTACTGAAATAAAAACGGATAGTAAAATGTTCTGAAAAACTATGCTAATAAATTTTGCAATCTTGGTGAAAACAAAATGATTGAATACACCAAAGTTCCCTTAAAAAATAAACTAATTAGAGGACTTCTGGCAAAATGGCACTCTAGGCAGTAGCACCACGCCGTCCTCCACAGGAAAGTTCCGAAAAACTAAGCCAAACAGAGACAACAGCAATCCTGAAACCCTAAAACATCAAATGAAGATATTAAAAAAAAACTCATCCAAGCACCAATGGAGTGAGAAAACTGACAGAGAACAGAGAGCGAGGAGAGATTCATGCAGAAGTCCCCTATCAGCTAATGCAGCGCGGATCCGCCATCTTGGACTCCTATCAGAGACCAGCACATAGAGGGTATGAGAAAGCAGCTTCACGGAGCTTCCAGCAGGAGACAATTTGCATTATACGCTTTCCCACCCCCTGCTCTTCTTCACCCCCACTCAGCCTCCTCTGCTTCCAGCGGCCACAGTCTCTTGTCTGGAAAGCACCAGCGGCTTGGGTTCCAACCGCCCGCCCTGGCTGGCTCTCTGACTACTATTTTTTTTGCTTTTTTTCCACTTCTTTTGTTCTCTTCCTTACCTCTCACCACCTCCCCCTCCTTTCACTCAAATACCGGGCTCTGTGCTCCATCTTTGCTTCATCCTGAGGGGCCGTGGAGCTCTGTTTGAGTGTGGAACAGCTTCCTGGTCTGGGCTGCCATGCTAGTGGGATCCAGGGGCTTTTGTTGGTTTGTTTGTTTTGAATTGTTTGTTTGTTTTCTTATCCTTTGCTTGAGTTGGTAGCCCGTGATGGCCAGGCGGTGCTGCACTTCTTGGAACCTACCCCCTTAGCTTGCGCAGACATGCACAGGGATCCCTGAGAGCATTTCATTTTTCGAGGGTTTTTTTTTTTTTTCTGTTTTCTTGGGGGCTTTTCTTGTTCTTTTTTTTTTTTTTTATTAAATTTGTTTTGTTTTCTTTTCCCTCTTTTTCCCCTTTTGTCTTTCTTCATTACTCAGTTTCTCATCTCTTTATATCTTCCTTCTCTTTCTGTTCCTTGAATACCTGGCTTTGTATACCTCTACGCCTGCCAGCCAGGCTGTACTGCAACACCTGAGAGCGAGTTCCCCAGACCTCATAGTTGCACCAGT
>NW_004444375.1:12580-13655 GCF_000243295.1 Trichechus manatus latirostris | reverse complement strand
TTAAATTTGTTTTGTTTTCTACTCCCTCTTTTTCCCTTTTTGTCTTTATTCATTGCTCAGGTTCTCATCTCTCTATACTTTCCTTCTCTTTTGTTCCCTGAATATCTGGTGCTGAATACCTCTATGCATTCTAGCCAGGCTGTACTGCAACACCTGAGAACAACTTCCCAGAACCTCATAGCCGCACTGGTGGGATCCCTGGGAACTTTGCTGTTCTTTTTCCTTTCCAATTTTTATTTATTCATTCTTTTCTTGTTTTTCCTTCTTCTTCCCCTTTTTGTTTTTCTCCATTTCATAGTCTTTCATCTCTCACTCCAACAGCAAGCTCCCCTAGCACTCTTTTTTTGTGTTTGTATGTTTTTGGCTCCTGCTCTTCTCTCCTCTCTCCCATATCCATCTTAGCTCCACACATAACAATCTCCCCCCTACATCCTGCCTACCTGCACTATGCACTTAACATAACACCACCAAGCAGCACTGGCATGACCTACTTGAACCTACCCTGCACTGATTACCGACTGGCCATGGTGGCTGTAGTGCCACAAACAACCTGTCCCAGTAACACCTCTTCAGCTAGACCTGCCCTGCTGTACCATATCTGAGTGACTGACCCCGCCAATTGGAGAAGGGGGTGAAAATTATCGTGGCCAAAGACGAGCAAACAACAAAGAACGCACAGACCGCCTGTTCAGACATACCCAAATAAAAAAAAAAAAAAACGATGAAACAAACAAATCTACAATCAATAAAAGAGAAAAATAACTACTGAATTCCCCGAAGGCAGCAGACAATATCAAAACATTTACAAAAACAGGACAGGACGGTTCCAGCATGCATCCAAAATAAAACACCAGATGACTTTCCAGTGGATGAAAAGGCACAAGAACTACCTGATAGGGAATTCAAATCTCTAATACTCAGAATTCTCTGAGAGTTGAAGCAATAAGAAGACAAAAATGAGGAAAAAATAGAAAAATCCTTGGAAAATACAGACAAAATATTGGAAGAATTCAGGAAAATAATGCAGGAACAAAATGCCAAAATAAATTCACAACTAGAAATTATACAAAGACAA
>NW_004444375.1:0-10583 GCF_000243295.1 Trichechus manatus latirostris | reverse complement strand
TAAAGATCAGAGCAGAAATAAATGAAATAGAGAACAGAAAAACAATAGAAAGAATCAACAAAACCAAAAGCTGGTTCTTTGAAAGAATCAATTAGATCGACAAACCACTGGCCAGACTGATGAAAGAAAAACAGGAGAGGATGCAAATAACAAAAATAAGAAATGCAATGGGGGCCATTACAACAGACCCAACTGAAATAAAAAGGATCACAACAGAATATTATGAAAAACTATATTCCAACAAATTTGAAAACCTTGAGGAAATGGATAAATTTCTAGAAACACTACCTACCTAGACTACAACAAAGTGACATTGAAAATCTGAACAGACCCATAACAAGAGAAGAGATTGAAAAGGTAATAAAAATAACTCACAACAGAAAAAATCCCTGGCCCACATGGCTTCACTGGACAATTCTACAAAACTTTCAGAGAAGAGGTTGTACCAGTACTACTCAAGCTATTTCAGAGCATAGAAGAGGAAGCAACACTTCCAAATTCATTCTATGAAGCCAGAGTAATGCTGAGACCAAAACCAGGCAAAGATGCCACAAAAAAAGAAAATTAAAGACCAATATGTTTCCTGAATATAGATGCAAAAATTTTCAACAAAACTTTAGCCTACAGAATTCAGCATCATATCAAAAACATAATACACCACAACAAAGTTGGATTCATACCAAGTATGCAAGGATGGTTCAACATTAGAAAATCAATCAATATAATCCACCACATAAATAAAAGGAAAGAAAAGAATCACGTGATCATCTCAATTGACTCATAAAAGGCATTCAATAAAGTCAAACATCCATTCCTGATAAAAACTCTCAATAAAATAGGTATAGAAGGGAAATTTCTCAACATAATAAAGGACATCTATGCAAAACCAACGGCCAACATCATTCTTAATGGAGAGGCTAAAAAAATTCCCCTTGAGAACAGGAAGAAGACAAGGATGCCCTTTATCTCCACTCCTATTTAACATTGTGCTGGAAGTTCTAGCTAGAACAATAAGGCGAGAAAAAGAAATAAAGGGCATCCAAATTGGTAATGAAGAAGTTAAACTGTCTCTGTTTGCAGATGATATGATACTATACATAGAAAATCCTAAAGACTTCACGAGAAAACTACTGGAATGAAGAGAAGTATTCAGCAGAGTAGCAGGATACAAGATAAACATTCAAAAATCAGTTGGATTCCTATACACCAATAAGAAGAACGATGAAAAGGAATACTTAGGAATAAACCTAATCGTGGATGCAAAAGACCTATACAAAGAAAACTACAAAACACTACTGCAAGAAACCCAAAGGGGACTACATAAATGGAAAAGCATACCATGCTCATGGATGGGTAGACTCAACATTGTGAAAATGACGTTTCTACCCAAAACAATTTATAAATACAACGCAATCCCGATCCAAATACCAACAACATTCTTCAAAGAGATGGAAAAAGTAATCATTAAATTTATATGGAAAGAGAAGAAGCCTCAAATAAGTAAAGCACTACTGAAGAAGAAGAATAAAGTTGGAGGACTCACACTACCTGACCTCTGAACCTACCATACAGCCACGGTAGTCAAAACATCCTGGTACTGGTACAACGATAGATACATTGACCAATGGAACAGAATTGAGAAACCAGATGTAAATCCAAAAAGGGCCCAAAGTTCATCAAATGTGGAAAAAACAGTCTTTTTAACAAACGGTCTGGCAAAACTGGATATCCATCTGCAAAAAAATGAAACAGGACCAATACCTCACGTCATGTACAAAAACCAATTCAAAATGGACCAAAGACCTAAATATAAAGCCAAAAACAATAAAGTTCATAGAAGAAAAAATAGGACCAATGCTACAGGCCTTAATACACGGCATTAATAGGATACAAACCATAACCATCAACATACAAACCCCAGAAGATAAGCTAGATAACTGGGATCTTCTAAACATCAAACACCTATGCTCTTCAAAAGACTTCACCAAAAGAGTAAAAAGAGAACCTACAGACTGGGAAAACAATTTTTGGACAGTACACATCAGACAAAGGTCTAATCTCCATAATCTACAAGAAAATCCAACACCTCTACAACAAAAAGACAAATAATCCTATTAAAATATGGGCAAAGGATATGAACAGACACTTTACCAAAGAAGACATTCAAATGGCCAACAGACACATGAGAAAGTGTTCGCGATCACTAGCCATTAGAGAAATGCAAATTAAAACCATAATGAGATACCATCTCACCCCAGCATTACTGGCACGAATCAAAATCACTGGAAATCACAAATGTTGGTGGGGCTGCGGGGAGATGGGAACTCTTATGCACCGCTGGTGGGAATGCAGAATGATACAACCATTTTGGAAAATGATACGGCGCTTCCTCAGAAAGCTAGAAACAGACATACCATTGGATCCAGCAATCCCACTCCTAGGAGTAAATCCTAGAGAAATAAGAGTCGTCACTCGAATACATATATGCACACCTATGTTCATGGCAGCATTGTTCACAATAGCAAAACGATGGAAACAACCTAGATGCCCAACAGATGAATAAATAAAGAAACTATCATACATATACACAATGCAGTACTATGCAACGAGAAAGAACAATGATGAATCCGTGAAGCATCTCATAACATGGATGAAACTAGAGGACATTATGATGAGTGAAATAAGTCAATCACAAAAGGACAAATATTATGTGAGACCTCTGTTGTAAAAACCCAATAAGTGGTATCTCGGGTGAAGAGTGAGACAGTACACAATACAGGGGAAACTAGCACAACTTGTACAAGGAAAGGACATGGAAGTTCCATAGACACTTCCAAACTTCATGAGGGACTGAACTGCTGGGTGGAGGACTGTGGGGACCATGGTCTCGGGGAACGTCTAGCTTAATCGGCATAACACAGTTTATAAAGACAATGTTCTACATTCTACCTTGGTGAGTAGTGTCTCGGTCTTAAAAGCCTGTGAGCAGCCATCTAAGATACTCCGCTGGTCTCATCCCTTCGGCAGCAAGGGAGAGTGAATAGAACGGGATACAAGTAAAAGATTATTCAAAATGACTAATGGACCACAGCTACCAAGGCCTCCACCGGACTGAGTCCAGTACAGCTAGATGGTGCCCGGCTACCACCACTGACTGCTCTGACCGGGATCACAACAGAGGGTTCTGGACAGAGCTACAGAAGGATGTAGAACAAAATTCTAACTCACAAAAAAAGACCAGATTTACTGGCCTAAAGGTGACTGGAGAAACTCTGAGAGTATGGCCCCCAGACACCCTTTTAGCTCAGTGGTGAAGTCACTTCTGACGTTCACCGTTCAGCCGGGTAGTGGATAGCTCCATAAAACCAAATGAGACTAATGAGGCACAGCAGTCCAGGGACAAGGACTAGAAGACAGAAGGGGACAGGAAAGCTGGTGATAGGGATCCCAAGGTTGAGTAAGGATAGTGTTAATGTGTTGTGAGATTGTTAAACATTGTCATAGGGCAACATGTGTACTAACTGTTTAATGAGAAATTATTTTGTTCTGTAAACCTTCATCTAAAGTAAGAATAGCAGCACAATTGTAAGAGTGTAGTCGATGTCACTGAACTGTGCATGCAGAAATTTTTGAAATGGTGTATCTTTGGATACGTATATTTTCACCAAAAAAAAAAATAAGGTCAAGAAGGGAGAGGGTTGACATGTCGTGGGGTTGTTAACAAATGCCATAAAACAGTATGAGTATTAGTGTTTCATGAGAATCAATTTGTTCTGTAAACCTTCACCTGAAGTAGAATAAAAAAATTAAAAATAAATAAATAAAAAAATAAACTAATTAATAAAGATATCCGAAGACGATATCTAGTAATTCCATCTGTTAACATGCATATAGATGAAATGAAGCTCTCAAACAATTTTAGGAGTGTAAAATGGTGCAAACGTATTGAAAATATTATGCCAAGATTTTATTTTAAAGTTAAACATTCACTTCACCTATGATCCAGCAATTTCATTTGAATTCCACAAAATTGAAAATGTATGTAAACATGTTTCTGCAGAAGATTTTTTGAAGTAGTTTTTTTCTGTTTTTTCAGAATAGACAAATTCTGGAGACAATTCAAATGTCCATAAACAGGTGAATTGATCATTATGTACTCACTTGTGAAGTGAATCATTGATAGAAGAAAAACTAAGCTACGATGTTGGAAATCAGGCGTCTGAAAGTGAGTACTCATGGGATGAAGGAAATATTGTCTTGCTTGGTGTGGTGTGTTCATATATGCAAATCCTTGTCAAAATCATTGAACTGTACATGCAAAACTTGGGCAGTTGAATGCAAATGAATTATGCTTCACTTATAAAATAACACAAAAAGAACAGATGAAATCACCACCTTGACATACACATCCGGATGTTAACTAACAATTGAATGGATAAACAAATTGTGGTATATCCATGCAATTACCACTCATTAATGAAAATAATAAACTCTCTGAAAAATGCTACAGCATGGATGAATTTCAAAATAATTATGTTAAATGAAAGAAATAAGAAAAAAAGTGTGATTCCATTAATAAAAAAAATTCTAGAAAATGACAACTAATCAATGGTGATAGAAAGTAGAACAGTGGTTGTCTATAACTGAGGACTGGTGAAGGGTGGGAGAAGGGGCTTGAAAGGTGATTAATGAAACTTTAGTGGGTTATAGTTGTATTCATTATTTATAATTGATTATAATTTCACAGGGATATACATACATCAAAAGTTGAGAGATTATATGATTTAAATATGTACAGTTTATTTTATGTCAAGTATACCTCAAGAAATAGTTTTAAAAGGGAGAAAAAGTAAACTTCCTTATTCAGACGGACTTGTGTTCAAAAAAACCAACAGAATATGTACCCAGTGATGAAATGATTAAAGCTGTTATTCTGACATAGGTCAATAAGACTATGATGTCCAATATCACTTTTTCTCCTCAATTTTGAAGTGGGCAGACTTCAAAATAAATACATAAATAAAATAGATATAAACTGTAACAGAAGGAATAAAACTGACACATCATACACGATTAAATTTTGTGTGTAGAAAGTCAAAAGGAAATTTAAGGCAAATTACTAGAATTAATAAGTGTGTTTAGAAAGATTGCTGGACACAAGGTCAATGTCCACATAGCATTAGCGAAGGATAAATTAGAAACATTAGAAAAGGAAATATAAAAGATAACTGGAGCCAAATCAAACAAACATTTGATTTCAAATTTCAAGACTTCTACACAAAACCATGCTGAGAGAAGACAAATGGAGGATAAAATCAGGTTAGGATATTACCTTATTAAGATGTCAATTTTCAACAATTAATCTATTGATTTATCATAACTTAAACAGAGTCACAGCATGTGTTTTGAGAATATTTATATAGAAATGTAAAGCGCTAAGCGCAAAAGAAGTGAATAAATCCTGAAGGAGAACACTACTGCGCTGAATAGACAGAAGGAAGAGAAAGCTTCAGAGATTTCGCCCATGGGATATTGATGCAAGAAAAAAGAATAGAAAAGTGAAACACAGTAGTGACCAAGAACGTATCCACATACAAATGTACATCAATATCCTTGATTTATGACAAAGGTGGCCACAAAGAGGAATAGATAACTGATCATTTTTACCATAAATTATGCTCACTCAATTAGATAATGGTGTTGAAAAGTATAAACTTTTATCAGCAACACAAAAAATGAATTTCAATAGATTATATATCTGGACCAATATATCATAACTGGGCCAATAAGTAACCTCATGATAAATGGAGAAAATATTGAAGTTGTCAAGGATTTCATTTTACTTGGAGCCTTAATCAATGCCCATGGAAGCAGCACTCAAGAGAAAGATGACACATTACGTAGGGTAAATCTGCTGCAAAACATCTCTTTAAAGTGCTAACAAGCAAACAATTCACTTTGAGGACTAAGGCGCACTTAACCCAAGTCATAGTGTTTTCAGTAGCCTCATATGTATGTGAAAGCTGGAAAATGAACAAGGAAGAGAGAAGTAGAAATGATGCATTTAAATTCTGGTGTTGGCGAAGAATATTGACTATACCATGGACTGCTAGAAGAATGAACAAGTCTGTCTTGGAAGAAGTACAGCCAGAATGCTCATGAGTAGCAAGGATGAACAGACTTTGTTTCCCATATTTTGGACATGTTAGCAGGAGAGACCAGTCTCTGGAGAAGTACATCATGCTTGGTAAAATAGAGGGTCAGTGAAAAAGAGGAAGATCGTCAAAGAGATGGACTGACCCAGTGTCTGCAACAACGGACTCAAGTATGACAACAAATGTGTGGATGGCACAGGACCAGGCAGTGTCTCATTCTGTTGTACATGGGGTTGCTATGAGTTGGAACCAACTCGACGACACCTAACAATGCATCTCAATGTAATAGGTAAACATTTTCAGAAAAAAATTTTTTAAAAAGATAAAATATAAAATTGACAGATTAATTTAGTAGATTATCTACACTGAAATTTGATTAACTACTAAAATAGCTCCAAAATAAGCACTAATAATATAAATGAGAAATTAGACTATGCTAATATTAATCAATTCTATTCATTAAAAGACTCCAACATGGGAGTAAATATGAAACCACAGAAAAGTAAAACCCTTATAAAGTTATCAAATCAAAAAGAGATCATATCCAAAATATGTCAAGAATTTATTGGTGGGAAAAGACTGACAATCACAGAGGAAAAATGGACAAGAGGCATGAATAGGCACTTAATAAAAGAAGATGTTCTAGTGGCTAATAGCAGATGAAAATGTGTTCAATCTAACAAGAATTAGGAAAATGTCTATTAATATAATAATGATACTATCACAGAACAATCAAAACTTCTACTTTTAAAATTTCTCATACTACTAAGTTTTGATGAGGACGTGGATCAAAAGACAGGTTCAAACACTGTTATATAATATGTGTATGCGTGCTATGAACTAGTAAACTGTTGGGATAATTTAAAAATATTGACATGTACTTACACCTATAACCCTACATGATCCTACAATTTCATTCCTGTGCATCTAGGTAATATATGGACAAAAGACATCCAGAAAGATATTTAGAGAATGAAATTACACATAATAGCTAAATAGTAGCTAAGTATTACCATAATAGTTAAATTTCTATTCACCACAGGATGGATTTTAAAATGTTTATTCACGTAACAATAAGTTCCTGGCTGTACAAATGGTTAAGCACTTGCCCACTAATGGTAAATCTGAAGGTTCAAGACCACCGAGACTTGCCTGGAAAGACAGGCCTGGCAACCTACTTCTGAAAGTTACAGCCACTGAAAACTCCTGGAATGCAGCTCTGCTCTGAAACACATGGGCCTCTGTGAGTCGGAATCATTTCCATGGCAATTGGTTAGGTTTTTTCATTATTTTTGGTGGGTTTACTCACACAACACAGCATTGAAAATGAACAAACTACAACTAACCACAACAATATAGTTCACTTGCACAGATACCATATGTGAGTAAAAGGAGACACTCAAAAGTGCATGCTATAGGATTCCATTTAAACAAAGTTCAAAACCGAGTAAAGCTAATCTGTAATAAAAGTCAGGAGAGTGGTTTGGGAAGAAGAAGAAGTGATAAGAGCATACACGGGGCAGAGCTAATGCGGGAATGGTGGCTACCACCTTCTATTTCTTGACCTGGTTTGTAATTACATGGGTCTATTCATCTTGTGATTAATCTTCACAATTTTGATTTATTTGTTTATGGTCAAATGAAACAACAAAGTTTATTTTAGGAAAAAAATTTATGGAAGTGTTGTTTTCATAAATAGCAAGAATGAAATAAAACCAATGTATTTTAATGGTATAAAATATAAACAAAGCATTGTCAAGTCAAACAATGGAGTACTATGTAGCCTTGAAAAAAAAAAAAAAAAAGCACAACTCTGGAAAAAGCAGTCTTAGAAGAATCACAATCAGAATGCTCCTTGGAAGCAAGGATGGCGAGACTTTGATTTGCTTACTTCAGACACTTCATCAGGAAAGACCAATCACTAGAAAAGGACATCTCGTTTGGTAAAGCAGAGGGCCAGTGAAAATGAGAGAAACGTTCAGTGAGATGAATGGACAACGATGGACTCAGAGACACCAATGACCATTAAGATGGCACAGGACCAGACAACGTTTTTATTGTTCATAAGGTCTCCATAAGTCAGAATCAATTCAAGGGCAACTAACAACAATATGAACACAAATATGAGTGAATCCTAAAAACACAATATCAACTGAAATTTGTAAGACACTAAACACTTCACGTAGTATAATTCTTTTTACGTAACCTGCAAAAGTAGGCAAATCTTTATTGTTTAAGATGCATAGGAATCATATGGCATATCAGTAATGTTTCTTGACAGTTGCTATTCACTCAAATATATT
This sequence comes from Trichechus manatus latirostris, assembly GCF_000243295.1. NCBI lineage: Eukaryota > Metazoa > Chordata > Mammalia > Sirenia > Trichechidae > Trichechus > Trichechus manatus. Next base: position 2,125 of record NW_004444375.1, on the reverse strand, counting down.
TTGTATCCATTTCTTTTAGCATGTAATAGCTTTCAATAAAATATTACAAATATTTGAAATCTTACCATTTCTTCTTCATTATCCATATAAAACAGATCAGATTTCTTAGAAACACAGGCCATCTGACTCTCAGTCCAGTTTTTTATATCACTGCTAATATAATAGCAATGGTTGGAATAGGAGAACCAGTCCTTTGGACAACGGTGACAATGATTAGCTGAATAAAGAATATGAGTCACTATCCAGAACTAATTTGAATTAAAAAATATAAATTAGTGACATATTTGCATAGGCATAACTATGCATCTATATAAGCTATATATGCAATCTCATGCACTTACACATACATATAAAAAAACACAGACACACAGAAAAGGTCAGCCTCCCAGCCCCTGATTTATGTACAATTAAAAAGCAAACAAACAAAAGCTCTATCCTATACATGTCCTGAAAATCACTGAACAACACCACTTTATTAGAATAACAAAATTCTTTCTTATCTTTTCATGCTGTTGTTGTTGTTGTTAGGTGCTGTTGAGTAAATTTGCAACTCATAACAACCCAATATGACACAGTAGAACTTCCTCATAGAATTTGTAGGCAGATCCCTGGTTGCACAGTAGTTAAGAGCTTGGCTGCTAAGCAAATGGTCAGCAGTTCAAACCCACCAGTCACTCCTTGGAAACCCTACGGGGCAGTTCTACTCTGTCTTATAGGGTCACTGTGAGTTGGAATCCACTCAACAAGAACGAGTTTTGTTAGTATGGTTTTGTTTAATCTTTACAGGAGCAGTAGGAACTTTGAGGCAGTTGTCAAAAGAAGGCTATAGTGATTGTATAAGAATATTTCCTCTAACTGTTGAATAAGAAGGAGTTGCTCCTATGATCTTTATTTATGAAAATTTACTGCTATATTTTTGAAGGTTTTAAAAAATCTGTTCTTATTTCTTCATAACATAAAATAGAGTCAAAATACAATCTTGATATATCAGCCCTGGTGGCTCAGTGCTTAAGAGTTTGGCTGCTAACCAAAAGGTTGGCAGTTGAAATCTACCAGTTGCTCCTTGGAAACCCTTTGGGGGCAGGTCTAAACTGTCCTTTAGTGTCTCTAGGAGTCAGAATTGACTCGCTGGCAATGGGTTTAGTTTGGTTTATATCAGAACTTTTAAAATTATGACATACCTTTCTGAGTTCTGTTCTCATCCATCATTCCAATAGCTAGAAAGATTGTAGTAGTTATTATGGAGATTAATATTTCTGTAGTAAATCATAATAATTTTAGTTTCCTAGTTTCAAATTTAGTATAACATTTATAACTGTAATAATGTATATTAAAAATGATTTAACCAACAAAAAATCCATAATGAAGGTTTTTGCAAAAACATATGAACAGTCTAATGGAGAAATTTTATCACCTCTTACAGTATTTGCATTAATTACATTCAAATATCAAATTTTATTTGCAATAAGTGTTCTCAGTCTTTCATTACAAGCCGTTGAGATGTGACACGTACATGTATACATAAACACACATACAATACAGACATTTAGAATTATAACCATGTACTCTCTATGATCATTCTCTGTATTTACACTTTTGAATAACTGAGTAACTTTTCCACATTTAATGCACATTGAGGAGGCATTGTTTATTTACTAAGACTAAAAAAACCTGGCAAACATATCACACAAATGCATACATTAAAATGAGAATTCTATTCCATAAAATGTGAAATATACAGAGGCACTTTCAAACATTTGAAAAGAATATTCCCTCATAATCTTACAAAAACTTACAAGGAGTGATAACTGTGACTGTCATGGTTATTACACCGGCCATCAAGATGAGGCAGATGAGTCCCAGGGTCCCAGCAATGAGCTTCCCTGGAGGTGATGGGTGATGTGCAGAGAGAGAAATGGAAACACTGAGAAAGGATGGATGGAGCCAGTGTTCAGAGTGTTTACATACAGGAGAACCCAGATGCACAGGGAATCATGTACAGAAATACTGGACATTGAACCCACAGTCCACATTGTAATTTTTCTCTCAGAATATACTATTGCATTTTCAGTAAAATAATAGCCCACGAGTTATTCATCAAAGGCCACAAATTTCAACAATGCCT
>NW_004444374.1:206876-207838 GCF_000243295.1 Trichechus manatus latirostris | reverse complement strand
TCTTTCAGTTGGTTGGCCAGGTAGCTGTCTTCTAAATTTCTTGGCATAGATATGTGAGCACCTCCCGGGCTGCATCCATTTGTTGAAACACTCAGTTGATATTCAGTTAATTCCTGGAGCCTTTTTTTTTTTTGCCAATGCCTTCCGTGAAGCTTAAACTTCTTCCTTCAATACCATTGGTTCTTTACGATATGCTGCCTCCTGAAATTGTTGAATATGGATTGATTGAATAAGTATGCAGATCGAATAAATATGGTGACAGGATACAATCCTGATGCACTCCTTTTCTGATTTTAAACCAAGTGATATTCACTTTTTCTGTTTGAACAACTGCCTCTTCATCTATGTACATGTTCTGCATGAACACAATTAAGTTTTAAATCTTGTTAGTGTTCTTCCTTCATTTATTTAACTAAACTCTTTAAGTATAGGCAAAGTAACTGTCCTGTTCAAAGCTATCTCAGGTAAGTCATCCTGAACCTGAAATAGAGAATGCATTCACTACATATTTTGTAAGAAATATCAAATGTAATATTTAGGTAAAAATCATACAATAAAATTGGTTGTTATTTTAATATTTCTTTTGCTTTTATATGTTATTTTATAAATGAGCATTAAATGATTTATGGGGAAAATCATGTCTTTCTGAAATTGCTTATTTTGAAGAAAATTAACAACAGAAAAATATTTAAAAATACAAAATAAAAATATAAGAAATGGTTAAAATCTATTCCAACTTACTCAGTACCAGAGGTATCCCTCTCTTCTGGTCTAGTTTCTACTTCATAGTTTTTCTCAGAGCCTTAATATCACATTCAAAAGTCTTTAAATTAGAGTATTCACTTTAGGGAGATAATTTTGAGATGAATTTAATGTAATGCTTTGCAAATATTAATTTTTAATAATCTGTTCCACAGAATGATTCATTGATCTTTTCCCTGAGGAAGAGAAGTATCCAATTT
>NW_004444374.1:193895-195325 GCF_000243295.1 Trichechus manatus latirostris | reverse complement strand
TCCATGATAATAATAACAGTTATAACAATCATCATTAACATCTATGAATTGCCCACTGTGTGGCAGCAACAGTGCTAAGGAATTTATGTGCATTATTTCATTTAATTCTCTTAGAATCCTTACAGTAGAACTACTGTTATGGATCGCAAATAGGGAAACTGAAGCGTAGTGAAATGAATTTAAGTGTAAATACAAGGTAACCATGAGTTTTCACATTGTCCAATCCAGTACACCGAGGTAGGAGACTAGATTTATTTACTAAATTTAAGTAACAAGAGCTCAGAAATGACTCTTGGATACAAGGATTTTTTTTTTCCTTTTTTCTGACATATGAGGTTGATGAGTGCAGTGGTTTAAAAGATGTCTATGAATTCTTTGACACTCTCTTCAAAGGTGGAACCTAATTTCCCTCACCTTGACTGTGAGTTGCAGTTAGTGGCTAATAAAAAATAATATGGTGGTCCTGGTGCTAGATTTAAAAAAAAAAAAAGTCACTGTAGCTTCCTCCTTGTTCTGTTTCTTATATCCCTCACTGTGAGGGAAGCCAGTTTACAGGACCTGAGCACACTCTTCCAGCCCTGTGGGCAGGACCCAGTAGTTAGGAATTAAGGCTTCCTGCTAATTGTGTTGTGAGTGAGCCATCTTGGAAGCTTCAGGTGAGTGCAGCTGAGACTGACATGTTGATAGAACCATACAAGAGACTCCGAGCCAGAACTACTCAACTAAGTAAATCTTGAATTTCTAATCCAGAGAATCTGAAATAATAAATATTTCTTGTTTTAAGCTGCTATGATTTGGAGTAATTTATTATGCAGCAAAAAATAACCAATAGAGTAGGGATTATGAATGATGAGCACATCTCTTAAAAAAGTTGACAAGCACAAGAAGCTTTAAAAAGTGATAAATAATGACCAGTCTCTCCCTATTAAGTGCTCTAAGTCCTATGCTGTCAAGTAACACAAATAAAACATAAGATACAATCAAGTGTGACAGGTAGCTTTCTATAAAACTGTCAGGCAGAGTAGCAACACAGAGCCATATGCAAGCTATTTTACCTGGGAATATTAGGGAAAGTTTCATCACAGAACTAACACAAGAACTGAGATTCTAGAATTCTGTCAAGTATTTAGCTTCTCTGAGCAAGTTACTAGAATATTAAACAAAATGATGTGTTTACAGTATAAACAAGTCTCACGATGGACAACCCTTCCTGAGACTTGTGAGCTGAAGAAGATTTATAACTACTTCATAGAAAAGAAATATAGATGGCCGGTTCTATTAAGTGCCTGAAATGAAATTTAAAGTAGAAATTGTCAGAGGCAAACATTTATTTCCACTAAATGAAACTCAAGTGAAATTTAGCATGTATGCTAAGGAAAACTGGTTAATGTGCAATAAATCTACATTTTAATAATTCTTATATAAATCAC
>NW_004444374.1:190700-191907 GCF_000243295.1 Trichechus manatus latirostris | reverse complement strand
TAGTTCAGGCCAACACAAGTGCATGATTGTCAAAAGAACTGATATTTTCAATGGGACATGGCAACATGAATTCTAGAATTAGCTAGTACTTGTAAATACAAAAGGGTAGTCATTAGTTTAGTGTGTATTATAACCCAAAGCACTTCAGAAATTTAAGGTGAGATTGAAACTAATCACTAAGTCACAGTGTTCGCTGTTTATGTATACTGTTCTTTTTTTTTTCTTTATTGCCACAAGAAATATTGCTTTATTGTGTAGTGATAAAATAATGAGCAGTTAACAAGGACTTCAGCTAAATGATCTCTACATGCTATAAAACTACTTATACGTTTATAATATCCAAGAAATTAGAAACTACCAAAGTGCACATCAAAAGACAGAGGTGCTATAGTCTCTCAATAAAATGTATACAGCAGTGAGAATCAGCATCTGTAACTACACACAACAATATTAATGAATCTGAATGAAAGAAGCCAGGCATGAAAGAGCACAGATATAATTTTCCATGTAGAGTAACTATAAAAAAATCTACAAAATGGCAAAACTAATGTATGCTGTTAGATTTCAGAATAGTGGTTATACTTGGTGAGGGAGGAGTGAACTGGAAGGGGAAAAGACAGGGGCTTCATGGGTGCTAATAATGTTCTTTTTTAAAATCTGACCTAATTACATGGGTGTTTTCAGTTTGAGAAAATTCATTGAACTATCTTGTTGTGAGACAATTCTCAATGGGTGTCTTCATTGTTGCTTGTTGTGTTAGCAGAGGTACTAGCTGCTTTTTGTTCTTATCTTTTCAGAGATGCTAAGCTAGAAATGGCCTAGGAAGATAGACAACTATCTCCCTCCAGGGTGAAGTGAAGGTTTGTTTCCTGACTAGTATAATAAAGACATTGCTTCTCTCTAGCGCAAAGTTTGAGTAGGTTTGCTTGCAGCCTCTTTATAAAAGATGGGTTTTTCTAAGGTGGGAGTTCTGTAACACGACGTACTGTGTGTGTAGACGCCACTTGGCCCTTATGCCACCCTGAGGGAACTGGGGCTCAAGAAACATCGCAAATGATTTTGCTGTAGGCATTGTTATTGTTCTGAGCAGTAAACTGCCCTTTGTTTCTGCTTCAGGAATCTTGGGTCTTCTGCTAGCGTGGATGAAATGGTGGCAGGCTAACTTGTTAACTTCTGAATAGAGTAAAATGTCACACTTTTCACAGTT
>NW_004444374.1:186897-187988 GCF_000243295.1 Trichechus manatus latirostris | reverse complement strand
TGGGATTGGCTTTCTTTATCAAATCCTGAGGCCCCTTTCTTTTCAGTCCTTGACCTAAAAATATGGCAAGCAATTTCCTTCATCTGTATGTTCTTCTGCCTCCCAAGTCTGCTGAATTTGTGTGTTTTATAAAATGCTCCTTATTGTCTGGCATCTTATCTTTTCCTCTGTTTATTCTCTAGGTTTGACCTTCAGTCTTCTGTTGCAGGAAACTAGTAGTCAAGACCTCTCTTTTGTTTTTCTTTTTATACCTTTCTCTACTTTTTGAGTTAATAATAAGAAGAGTATAATAATTTTACAAATAAAATTTAATAAAACAGAAAGAGAATCATTACATTTTAAAGATGTCTGTAATTTCAAATAACTCATCATAGAAAGTATGTATTTGTCCAAGTTAATTCAAGCTTTGAAGTTAAGCTGATAATCTGAATTTAGGGAAAATCTATAACAGAGGAGTGATTAACTTGCATTATTTCATAAAAGGCCACATGTCAGAGGCATTATTGTTAACCCTTTCACCAGCTATATTTCTGTCAATATGTGAGGCTTGCTTTAGTGGCATGATGAATATCACATATGAGATTTTACTGTTGTAATAGTAGCTTGTTAGGTATCATGTATCTTGCTAATTGTTTGGGGAGATTGCTGTTGCCTAACATTAAATATAAGGCCATAGGACCACACCTTTGGAATGTTGTCCCATGGGCCTTGGTTGAACTTACCATGGAAGAAGTAAAAGCAAATAAAATGTGAGAGATTTAGTAGGCAAGTTTATGAACTCTTAAGTGCCTGTTTTCTTTTTTTTTTTTAATTTTCTTGTTGTACTTTAAGTGAAACTTTGCAAGTCAAGTTAGTCTCTCATACAAAAATTTATACACACTTTGATATGTGACCCTAATTGCTCTTCCTATGACAGCACACTTGTCCTTTCCAGCCCAGATTTCCCATGTCCATTCAACTAGCTCCTGACCCTCTCTGCCTTCTCATCTCATCTCTGGACAGGAGCTGCCCAGTTAGTCTCAGGTACCTACTTGAGCTAAGAAGCACACTCTTCACGAGTATCATTTTATGTCCCACAGTCCAGTCTAATA
>NW_004444374.1:184226-185245 GCF_000243295.1 Trichechus manatus latirostris | reverse complement strand
ATGGTGTGAGGTATGGGTCTTGTTTCAGTTTTTTGCAGATGGATATCCAGTTATGCCAGCACCATTTGTTAAAGAGACTGTCTTTTCCTCAATTAATGGACTTTGGTTCTTTGTCAAATATCAGTTCCTCGTAGGTGGATGAATTTATGTCTCAATTCTCAGTTCTGTACCATTGGTCTATGTATCTGTTGTTGTACCAGTACAAGGCTGTTTTGATCACCATGGTGGTATAACAGGCTCTCAAGTCAGGTCATGTGAGACCTCCCACTTTGTTTTTCTTCTTCAGTAATGCTTTACTTATCCAGGGCCTCTTCCATTTCCATATGAAGTTGGTGATTTATTTCTCTATCTCATTAAAAAATGCCGTTGGAATTTGAATAAGGATTGCATTGTATCTATAGATCAGTTTGGGTAGGATTGGTATTTTTACAATGTTGAGTTTTCCTATCCATGAGCAAGGTATGTTTTTCCAATTATGCAGGTCTCTTTTGTTTTCTTGTAGTTGTGTCTTGTAGTTTTCATTGTATAGGTCTTTCATGTCTCCAGTTAGTTTTATTCCTAAGTATTTTATCTTCGTGGGGGCTACTGTAGATGGTATTGATTTGGTGATTTTCTCTTTGAAGTTCTCTTTGTTGGTGTATAGGAATACAACTGAATTTTGTACGTTTATCTAGTATCCTGATGCTTTGCTGAAACCTACTATTAGTTCCAGTAGTTTTCTTGTGGATTCTTTGGAGTTTTCTGTGTTTAAGATCATATCATCTGAAAATAGAGACACACTTACTTCATTCTTACCGATTTCGATGCCCTTTATTTCTTTTTCTAACCTAATTGTTCTGGCTAGGCCCCCAGCAGAATGTTGAACAAGAGTAAGATAAAGGGCATCCTTGTCTGGTTCCCATTCGCAAGAGGAATGCTTTCAAACTCTCTCCATTTAGAAAGATATTGGCTGTTGGCTTTGTATAAATGTTCTTAATTATGCTGAGGAATTTCCCTTCTGTTCCTATTTTGTTGAGAGT
>NW_004444374.1:178273-179180 GCF_000243295.1 Trichechus manatus latirostris | reverse complement strand
TGGTTTATCAATTTTGTTGATCTTTGCAAAGCACCTGCTTTTGGTCTTATTAACTCTTTCCATTTTTTTTTTAATTCTTTATTTCATTTAATTCTGCTGTAATTCTTATTATTTCCTTTCTTCTGGCTCCCAAGGGCCTTTTTTACAGCTTTGTTTCTATTTGTTTTAGTTGTAGGATTAATGTTTTGATTTGGCCCTTTCTTCTTTTTGGATGTGTGCATTTATTGCTATAAACTGACCTCTGAGAACTGCTTTTGCTGTGTCCCAAAGGATCTGGTAGGATGTGTTTCCATTCTCGGTTGATTCTATGAATTTCTTTATTATATCCTTGATTTCTTCTATAACCCAGTAGTTTTTGAGCAAGATATTGTTCGGTTTCAATCCATTTGATTTTTTTTCCTTGCTTTTTCTTTTGTTGATTTCTACTTTTATGGCTTTACGGTCAGAAAAGATGCTTTTTAATATTTCTATGCTTTGGATTTTGTTAAGGCTTACATTACAGCCTAATATGTGGTCTATTCTGGAAAATGTTCCATGTGCTTTGGAACAGAGAGTATTCTTGCTGCTGTTGGGTGGTGTGGTCAGTATGTGTCCATGAGTTCAAGTTGGTCGATTGTAGCATTTAGATTTTCTGTGTCTTTATTGAGCTTCTTTATGGATGTTCTGTCCTTCACCAAAGTCATGCATTGAAATCTCCTAATATTATTGTGGAGCTGTCTATCTTCCTTTTCAATGCTGATAGAATTTGTTTTAGGTATTTTGGAGCCCTGTCTTTGGGTGCATAAATATTTATTATAGTTATGTCCTCCTGGTATATTGACTTTTTATCAGTATATAGTGTCCTTCTTTAACCTTTGTGGTGGATTTCACTTTACAGTCTATTTTGTCAGAGATTAATATTGCCACT
>NW_004444374.1:169992-176169 GCF_000243295.1 Trichechus manatus latirostris | reverse complement strand
GCCCCTTATGTGAGTATGTGAAGACCCTGCTTAATGGGCAGAGCAGTGTCAAATGTCACAAACCTGCCACTTCACAGCTGAAACAGTTGAAGTTAGTCTTCTGGTATATGCCATGTTGTACTGTGGTAATGAGGGCTTACCCTGAAATGGGTCAGCACAAGTCTATGCAGGGGAAAAGTTAGTGCTTGTTTTCTAATGGATATTTTTCTAATGCATACCTATATGTATGGCCAAATTTATACTGGGATTTTATCTAATTATAACGTTTGAGTGAGGTAAGAGAATAGTAACGTGTACATTTGAATTTATCCCTAGGTCAAAGGGAAACCATTGAAGGGTTTTAAACAAAGAAGAAACATTATTCAATTTGTATTTTCAAGCAAGAGCTACAATCAGGAGCTAGAATAGGGGTGAAATGGGAGAACAGATAATACTCCAAACATGGAACAATTGGGTGGAAGTCAATCCCAAGTACGTAAAACAAATTTTGTCTGTATTAATCTCCTTTGTTTTCTTCCATTAGAATTCTCCTCTCAGCCATAAAAAACAATATTTTAATGATATCTATTTACTGCCTGTGCATATTAGTAGAAAAGATCCTAAGCTCTTTACTAATGCTCACTTCAGGTTACAGACAATCTAGCTGTAGAGAAAGATACAACTGCATGCATAGTCAGCAATACATCATTAGATAATGAAAGACAACAAAACAATAAATGATATAAGAGACGACATGGTGAATGCTCAGTTGGAGAGTGAAGGTCACTCTGTTGAATAGTAGAGGAGGAAACAATAAGCTGAAGATTGATAGAGGGGACTATTTGAATAAGAATGGATTCACTCTTAAAGTATTGCAGTCAAGAATTAATTTGCTAAAATGATTAAGATTAATTAGGCAATGTATTTTCTTTCAAAAACTCTTCAGCATAATATTTCATGTGATAGAGGGGCATATATATGTGTGTGTATGTGTGTGTGTGCGTGTGTGTGTGTGTCAGTTTTATTTGGCTACATGATGGCTATAGATCGATTAGAAACTGCCCAAATCAACTCTGTTACTTCTGATGAAGTGACCCTATCAATGAGGTTCAACAAACATTAGTGTTATTATGGCCAGCCATGTGTAACTGGACAATACAAAGTTAGTTGTGTGGATCATTTTCATGCGAAACTGACAAGAAGAATAAGTTCTTTGCATTGCAAAGCTTTTCATGAACCCAGGCCAGGCTCTGGGCAGTGTCCCATAGGACCTGAGCACAAGCTAGCATAAGTTCTTCCATGGCAGAGGTTTTCAGGGTGTCCTTTAAGTAAAACCTTCCCTACCAGGAAAAGCAAAGGTGAATGAGATTGGGGGGAAAAAAGGTGCTATTTTTATTTGGTAGCACTGGTAATATGTCTGAATAAGGGCCATGAAAACGTAGGATTTTTGGGTTTCCAAAAGTCACTGTTTGCTGCCTATGCCCCCCACACAAAAGCATACGTATATATGTGGAATCGACTCAACGGCAACGGGTTTTTTGATTACATATATATCAAAAAAACCCTTGCCTTTGAGTCCATTCCACATATGTATACAATTTATTTTAAACTATTTCATGTATTCTGGTGTTCTATTAGTTCAAAAGTATTGGCAGCAAATATACAATATTGTGACTTCATTCTAGTAAATATTTAGGGCATTTTAATTTCATTTTCTCTCAAAGCAATCAGAGCCCATAAAGGGATAACTGCTTGTCAAATGCATTTCTTTTCCTTTAATGGTAGCTTGGAGATACTCTGAGTACGTGTATAGAAATCTTCAGTGTGAATAACAGCAGAATCACTGAAACTTCTCTGTATTAAGAAGTACATTTAATTTAAAATCATTTTTCTCCAAATGAATTTTATAACCAAGTAGCAAGCACCTTAGAGAGGGTTCTGTAATGGAAATCCTGACATGAAGTTAACTAAAACAACTCTAGAAGTCAAGGCTCTGACAAAAATAAATTGGATTTATGCTCCTTTTGTGTCTGGCCTATTGCTTGCAATGGATAGGTAGGGGAAAATCAACAGTATTTACAATTCTGTTGGGTTTAACGGATTTGCAAGTTAGAATTTTCAATTGTGAGTTATGTGAGAATCAGCAAAGAAAGCCATATTTACAGCTAATTAATTACCATTGTTAGTAATTAACCAACAGCCAGATGTTTATATTTTGTTGAACCAGGAAAAGATGCCATTTAGTGTGTAATTTTGTGGAGAGTCCATGCAGTGAAATAATAATACTATGTGTATATGAGCTTGTAATTGTATGTTTTATTTCAGACTTAAACCATTTTTATAAAGCAGAAGCTAGTGGGTATTCACAGCTAGTAAAAGGAGAAAGCATTTGCTACTGAAGAGAGCTCCTCCACAAACTGCTTGAGCAAGTAAAGCAGCCATTGGGAGGGTTAAATATGCCCTTGGTTTAAGACTACACTGATTGTGACATAAACATTGCACCTCTTTTTTAGCCCCTTATCTTGGGTTTTTCTGTAAAATCTGAAGCTCTTAAAATCAAGAATCAAAGTCTAGAGAGTACAAATGTGTAAAAATATTGAGTGCAAGTCTTATCACTACTAATTTATTCTCTTGATACCCTTGCAAAGTACACTACCACTGTTAGACTTCCATTTTCAAGGTCAAAAAATTCTGTAAACCTATTGACTTTTCTAAACTTCTAAGCAAGGAATAACTCAAACAAAACTAAACCCTATGAGAATTTTGTTTGGGATTTAACTCATTCTCCCATGCACTCATTCTTCACACTCCTTATCCATTATCACTCAAAGGACAACTAAAGAAATATAGTTAAAATGGTGCCAAAGAGAAAATCAACTGATTCTTAAGGACTTTTAGAGAAAATATTTTAGTTAGTTAACTCTTAAATTGTTTTTTTTTAATTGATTTTTTCGGTCGTGAGAATATGCACAGCACAATACATACCAATTTATCCTTTTCTACAAGTACAATTCATTGACATTGATTACATTCTTTGAGTTGTGCAACCATTCTCACCCTCCTTTTCTGAGATATTCCTCCTCATTAACATCATCTCAGTGCCGCCTAAAATTCTTAGCTAATCTTTTGAGTATCTGTTGTCACGTAAATTTCATATAGATAGATCTTCAAAAAGTATAATGCAAAGCAGATATTTTTTAGTAATTAAGCTAGGCTGTTGTTTGGTTTTAAGATGATTTCAAGGAATATTTTTTGGCTTAAGGTTTTAAGATTATCTCAGGGCATTAGCTTTAAGGGATTAATCCAGCCTCCATGACTCTGGAAAGTCTGGAGTCGTTAAGAATTTGAAATTCTGTCCTACATTCTCCCCCTTTTGACTAAGGATTCTTCTATAGACTCTTTGATCAGAATGTTCAATAATGGTAGCCAGGTACCGTCCAGTTTTTCTAGTCTTATGGCAAAGGAGGCAGTTGTTCATGGAGTAAATTAGCCATACTCATTTATTTTTTATTCTTTTAAAAAATACATATTCATTTATTTTTAAAAGTAAAATAAAGCTAAAGTTGTAGCCAATGTCATACTGCTCTCCACTGTACTTCCTGTTTTAAATCTTAATAGTGTTTGCTTTGTTTTTCTTTTGGTTCTTCGTTTTGTGTTTTTAAATAGCATAGTATGCTTTTTCATATTTTTTTTAATCTTTTCTCAAGTTTACAGCTTAAGTTAATTTCTCATTCAAAAACTTATATGCATATTGTTTTATTTTTAAATTTTGTATACCATGGACTGTCAGAAGAACAAACAGATCTGTCGTGGAAGAAGTGCAGCCAGAATGCTTCTTGGAGGCAAGGATGGTGAGACTTTGTCTCACATACTTTGGACATGTTATAAGAAGGGACCAGTCCCTGGAGAAGGACATCATGCTTTGTAAAGAAGAAGGTCATCAAAAAAAAAGAGGAAGACTATCAATGAGATGGATTGACACAGTGGTTGCAACAATGGGCTCAAGCATAATAATGATTGTGAGTGTGGTGCAAGACCCAGCAGTGTTTTGGTCTGTTGTACATAGTGTCACTATGAGTCGGAATGAACTGTATAGAACCTAACAACAACAAATAGTATATATGGGTTTATTTCTGGTGGAAGATTAAGTTTTAGCTCATTTACATTATGCCCCCTGAAATAAACATTTTCCCACTAACCCAATATAGCTCAATAAAATTTTCATTATTACCATATTTTTACACAAATAACATGCACCTTCTGCATTAGCTTGGTAAGTGCTCCCTCCCTCTGGGAAGTGTTTTTGTAAATGCACTAGGCTAATTTTTTTTTTTTTTTTAATAGCAATGTGTAAAAAAAATTGGCATAGCAGCCCTTAGGAAATATCTCCTGGGGGAGGGAGCAGTTGGCAAACAAATTCAGAAGGCGCATGTTATTTGCGTAAAATTATGGTAATTATATATGTGTATATTATTCGCTATATAATTTTATTCCCAGTTGAGATATTATTATATTATGCTCCTTTCTTATAATTTCTTCAGGGAAATTTTTGTATGTAATATTTAAAACTCAGGTGGCAGAATTAGCTTAATCATAATCCTTGTTTCATGATACATTCCCTTTGCTACTCTTATGGCCTTCCTTTACTGTTTAATTAGTTAATACAATTGATTTATGCAATAAACAATGTGAAACTATAACCTACGCAAGTTAGTATGTTGAACATAACTTTAATTAAACTATTTAACTCTTCCCTCTGTTTTCCCTGAAGAAAATGCCCTGAATCTTATTTTCATCATTCCATCGCTTTCTATTTAAATCCATTTCATATAATTTACATGTACCCTTAAAATAATATTTAGTTGCTTTAAAGTTATAAAAACTATATTGATGAAGATAATCTTTTATGACATATTTTCACTTAATATTATATTCATAAGTTTCCTCTGTATTATGGTGTTTTCTGTAAGTTATTTGTTTTGACTGATCTGTAATATTCATGGTGTAAATATAACACAATGTATTCATGAGCATTTGTTAATGGGCATTGAGTTGCTTTCAAGGTTGTATTATTTTGCCCAGTGTGGCTGTAAATAATCTTGTACACGTATCCTCTTGTTGCTGGGATGCAGAAATTAAACTTACTTTATATTAACCTTACCGCCAGCCAGCTTTCTAAATACTCTTATTATTTCCAATAATTCGTCTAAATATTATTTTTTTAATATAATTGTCATATCATCTTCAAAGAGGGGTGTTTTATATCCTCCCTTCAAATGTTTATGACTCTAATCTCTTTTTCTTGTCTTATTGCCCCATCTACGAGCTAGAATCCAAAGTCAGGTAGAAATGGTGGCATCAGATGTTCTTGTCTCACTCCTGACATTAAATGAAAAGTTTTCAACATTTCTCCAGTTAGGATGATATTTGCTCTAGATTAAAGTATGTTAACCATCTAGCTTTAATTTAGTCTAATTCCTAATTTTTCAGAGACTTTATTATGAGTGGGTGACAAATTTTATAAAATTATGTCTGCTTCTATTAAAAGAATCGTTTCCTTTTGTATCTGTTAATGTGATGAATTACATTTATGACTGATATTAACCCATCTTTGAATAATGTAAATTTTATTTTATAATTTCCTGTTTTATCTGTTCATCCTAAGAATTGCGTGTTGGTTCTTCTGGATTACTCCTTGCAAAAGAATCTACTGATGTACCACCCTGCACCACCTTCCACCTAGATATGAATTACTTTAAATACAGTGGAGAGTTCCCAGTTTGGAATAGCTTCCCACCTCCAGTACCTGCATCAATCTGCTTTTCTGTCTGAGGACTTTCTCAATCAAGACTATTTGGAAGTTCCATAGATTTAGATTTTACATCTCCAAAGACGATATTTAATTCAGGAAGCAAAGGAGTAAATTCTGACATGATTTTCACAGAGTTCATCAGAATCCCTGGCTATTGAACCACAGTTGCCAAGGTTGTATTCTAGTCATTAATGCATCTTTATTGTTCTTTTCCCTTCCTTGTCTTACTTCCCTCACTCCCTTACTTGTGTTTTCTATGATGATGTATGTGAATTGCCTTCATCTAAATTCTTATCTCAAAGTCTTGTTTGGGTAGAACAGAAATTAATACAATTCTGTAATATTATCCTTTCAATTTTGTATTTTTATATGTTGTTGTTTTGACA
>NW_004444374.1:162575-168530 GCF_000243295.1 Trichechus manatus latirostris | reverse complement strand
TGGATTTGGGGACCAAGGGAAAACAAAAATGCCTCACAAAAGGAGCAAAGAAAAGTCTCTTTGCACAAAGGAATAAAAATGACCATTACAGCGTTTCAGCAGACGAAGACTTTTGAAACAGTAGTAAAAGTTAGATGACTTGATATATATCTTGAAGGACTCATTATGACAGCAGATCATGTATGGGCTGGATTTCTCTCAGGGCAAGTTGCTGTCCTGGTCTTTAATGAAGTCTGGTGGAATGCTGGAGTCATGCAGGGTTCCAGATTAAGGGGCGGGCTGAAAGGGGCCTCCTGAGGGCTAGGCTTAATGAGGCACCAAATTTGATATGCATTCAAAAAGTAATTTGACTAAAATATTTTCAGAACACACACTATTTTCTGTTACTGTTAGTCATGATTGAAAATAGAGACTTCAAATTTGTGACATCAAATCATCCTCTGTCTCATTTCTGAGCTTTTTTTTATATATGAATGTCTTAAAACTAGAACACTGCTTTTATATGCAGGTAACTCACTTCTGCCTCTCTTATGCTTCCAGTCTTAGAAGGCTCCAGGCTGGATACAGGAAATACACAATCCAAGAATTCTCATTCTGGATCTAGGCATAAGCTTAAAGACCTTCTGGAGATATAGTTGGGCTTCTTCACACTAACCTTTCCTTTTTAGATCTTCTATTAAATATTTTTTAAAGTATTTATTTCTCTGTGTACTAATCTGAATTTTTTTTTTTCAAGTATATCTTCCAAACTATCACCTTTTTTACAGATTGCCTACTTAACTCTCCTAGTTATGGAGTGAGGTTATATTATAACAATCAGGACTTTATTTCCAGACTTTAAATTTTAATTATTTTTCATATATGCCTGTATATTTCATGTCATCCTGCTCTTGGTTCATATTTTACAAATCTTGTATCTATGATCATTTCATTCATTCTTGTTATGAAATACCTTTTTTTTTAAATTATTATTACCCTGTCTCTATTTCTTAGAATACAAATTGTTTCATTAGCTTTGTCTTGTTGTATATCCCTCAAAATGGTTAATTTTGATATGTGGTTTATATTGATTCTTATGGTGAACTTATCTTCTGTGGGCATTATCTATGAGAAATGATGTGCTTTGGAACCTGAAAATGTCATTATAATGTGGTTTTGAGTTTTTCTCTTTCTGAGCTTATGGTTTAACTCATTCCAAATAAGTTTTCGTGTTTACTCCTAAGTTGTTTCCAACTATATAATCATTGGACAATTTCACACTTTTTTGTCATTCAATCCTATGATTGTGATTTATCATAGCTTATTACTGTGCTGTCCATGGTCCAGGACAGATAACAAATTTCCTTGTTGACTTCTTGGGCTGGTAGAAGAGATAATTTCTCTGGTTTCCTTATCTAAAACAATACATGATTTCATGACTTCTGGCTTCATTTATCTAGCAAAAAATATATTTTCATGATATTCTTTCTATTACAGGGTTTAAACTCCAGCTCCTTGACATCAGAGTTTATATAAAGTTCTGTTGCACTTATGCGCTCTTAGACTCTGTTCATCACTCTGACTTTGACATCCTGTTTCACACTTGTGGTGTGGAGACCACTCTATCTTAGTTTCAGCTTAAGAGTTACATTTCCCCTGTATTTTGTATCCATTCCTATGAAAAGAGAACAGGAAGATGAAAGGAAAGAAGTAAGTTACAATGGATTGAAGAAGGAAGGGAAGAAGTTGATCTTCTATATCATCTCTGTGTGTTGTATTTCTCAGAAGCTTATCTCATCCACGTGACTTCCTTCTTTATCTTCTACACAGTAATCATTTCTTCCAATCTACTGTTTCTGACTTTTGCATATACTTTTATTTTTAGAAATGATATGTCTATCAATTTTGCTTTTAAGCACAAAGGCTATAACTGATTTATTCAATATATTGCCACAAAACTTATCCTAGTTCTCTTCAAATAGTGTAAACTCAATAATTATTACTAGTAGATAACCTCCAAGCTATAAATTATGAACCATAAACCTAGCTGGATTTAGCTCCTGCTTAACCCTCTTATAGCACAATCAACGCCCATGGAAGTAGCAGTTAAGAATTCAAATGACGTATTGCATTAGGCAAATCTGCTGCCAAAGACCTATTTAAAGTGTTGAAAATCAAAAATATCTTTTTGAGGACTAAGGTGTGCCTGACCCAAGCCATGATATTTTCAATCACCTTATACGCACGTGAAACGTAGATGATGAATAAGGAATGTCAAAGAAGAATTGGTGAAGAATATTGAATATACCATGAACTGCCAGAAGAACAAACAAATATGTCTTGGAAAAAGTCCCTGGAGAAGGACATCGTGCTTGGTGAAGCAGAGGGTCATCAAAAGAGAGGAAGACCTTAAACGAGATGGATTGACACAGTTGCTACAACAATGGGCACAAACATAGCAACTATTGTGAGGATGGCGCAAGACTGGGAAGTGTTTCCTTCTGTTGTACTTAGGGTCGCTATGAGTCGGAATCAGCCCGAGGTCACCTAACAACAGCAACAACAACTGATTATCTCATCATATTTATTATATCCCTGCTCTGTTTTTTCCTCATAACCACATTAACTTGCCCTTCTACAAATCGTATTTATATGAATTCATTTCTTGCAATGCCCCTGCTCTCTTTTAACCTGGCCGCTTTATGTAAGTTATTTCCTTCTATGGAGCACTCTCAATCACCTCTTGCATGGTTAACCTCAACTCTTCTTTCACATCTCATCTAAGATGTCATTTCCTGTAAATGGCCTTCCCTTCTTTTTCTTTTTTTTAACTGCTGTAGTTTAAATGAAGTTTACATTTCAAATTAGTCTCCCATACAAAATTTTATACATGCATTGTTATGTGACCCTAACTGCTCACCCCGTTCTGCGACAGCACACTCCTCCTTTCCACCGCTGATTCCCAATGTCCATTCAACCAGCTCTTAACCCTCTCTGCCTTCCCATCTCACCTCCGGACAGAAGCTGCCTTCCCTTCTTTTTCTGGATGAAATGTCCCTCTTGTTTGCCCTATTAGAACCCTGTTCTCACACACCTATTCCATTGCACTGTATTGACCTCTATATTTGTATAACATACATTTCCAACTAGAGAGCAGGATTTTCTTTAATGCTAAGGAAAATAACTGTACCTTATCCAATGTAATTATTGAAAACCTTGTGCCTACCTCAGGATTTCTCACTGATCACTTGTTTGCCCCTGCTATGTTTTTCCCCTTTTATCAACAACCCTCCATGCTGTTCTAGCTTCCCCTTTTCTATCCTTCCCAAATATGAGAACCCACTACTTGCTCCTGTTCTTTAAGGAACCAGAAACAAAGACTGTTGCATGTAAAAAACACACAGACATTTTAGAGATACCGTAAGGGCATACTTGCATAATAAGAAAAAGCTAAAATTTGAATCACTTTTCCTGAAGCTCATAGTCTTTCCCAAATATAGAAAAATCTGATAAACACTGGCTTTTCTTAGACTCCAGGCTCCCACCAGGTTGCCAGGAATCTATCCTGTCTCAGGTTAGTATGCTCTCTAATATTTCAAATGAGTTATCTTACAATATTTCTTCCTCTTCAAATAACTGAAGAAAAGAAAATGTGAGTAATGTGTCTCACCTTTTGTTTCAAATTATTCCACTCCAGCAAGCTTAAACTGAGCCTTTCCACGCAAAGACAACGACCCAGTAAAATGATACTACAACCAAATATTATTTTCCCCTCAGTAGCCATCCTACAATGCAGAAGCAGGTGCTGATTTTGAAAGAGCTTTTGAATTTATTTTCCCTACCTCACTCACTGGTCAGTACTCATCTCTTAACTATAATAATAACATTGTAGTGAAAAGTCAGTGCACATTTAGGCTGTCTATCCCAGCCTTCCTTGTAATTAGACATGACCTTGTAGTGAAATTCTTTCTACTAGAAAATGAACAGAAGTAGTGTTTACCACTCTCAGACATGGCCTATTAAAATTTCTGATGTATATTTTTTTCATGTTCCTTCCCCTTTCCAGATGACTTGAATGGAAGGCCCAGCCATGGGATGCTGACTAACATTGGGAAGGAAATATACCTCTCTACCTAAACACCCATCTGAAATATTACGTGAGAGGAAAAAGAAAATTACAATTGCCTAAAGTTACTATAGGAGTCCCTGGATGGAGCAAATGGTTATTGTGTTTGGCTGCTAACTGAAAGGTTGGAGGTTTGAGTCCACACAGAGGCACCTTGGAAAAATGGCCTGGTGATCTACTTCTGAAAAACTAGCCATTGAAAACCATATGAAGCACAGTTCTACTTTCACACCATGAGCTGTAATCAACTTGATGACAACTTACTTTTTCTGTAGCCACTACAATTTTCAGACTCTATGTTACTAAAACCTAGACTACATTATCTAACAAACACAGATATTATCTATTTTCCTCAGGGTTTTATGTGGATTCATGAGAGCATAGCATGTTTTATTTCACATAATTGAAAATCAATAGAATATATGTATGAAAATATATTGTGTGCTTGCATGAAGTTCCTATATCCTAATTTAAAAGTCAGAAACATCAAAACTCCTATCATAACTTCATAAAATACATTTTGCAGGTTCTATCCCTATATGTTCTAATTTAGTAGGTCTGGTACAGGTCCTAGGAATTTATATATAATTATATAAAAAAGAAGGTAAATGACAGATGGATAGATGATAGATTAATAGATGATTGATAGAAAGATAAAAGATAGATGATTATGTTAAACAGCCATATTTGCAAAGCAGTGTTTTTAAGAGTTCTTTGAAAATCTTCATAGCATAATAAGATCTACATCTATGTACCTCTCTAATTATATCACTCATAGGCCTTGCTAGATTGTGGCTAGGTTTTCAAGAGTCAGGAGGATATTTTGGCTTTACCTACATGGGATAATAATCTTGATTGAATGACTTTCAGTTTAGTCACAGGATCTTTCATATATTGAACTATCTTCTCAAAGCATGTGGGAAAATTCTTTATTACTGATAATTCTTAAAGCCATATTCCCAGCTGAAGAGAATAATTTCTATTTTTCTCCTTCTTGTTGGAAAACATGCTGATTATACCACAGCTTGCAAGTAAATTTTTTTATTTTTTATTTGCGGACTCATCAGGTATTGCTATTCTATAGCTTCCAGTTCAGTTATATTGGTGAAGTATATATGTAGACCCAGTCTGTGCAAGTGCTCATCTGAGAACTGGGTACAAAAAGTAAGGATAGCCATAAAAGGATAAGGATATATACAATCCACAATTCCTATATATGTAACACAAAGTGATCCATATGAATGTTGTTGTTGTTATTAGGTGCTATCGAGTCGGTTCTGACTCTAACGACCCTATGTACAACAGAACGAAACACTGCCCAGTCCTGTGCCATCATCACAATTGTTGTAATGCTTGAGCCCATCGTTGCAGCCACTGTGCCAGCCCATCTTGTCAAAGGTCTTCCTCTCTTTCTCTGATCCTCTACCAAGCTTGAAGTCCTTCTCCAGGGACTGGTCCTCCTGATAACATGTCCAAAGTATATGAGATGTAGTCTCACCATCCTTGCTTCTAAGAGGCATTCTGGTTGAACTTCTTCCAAGACAGATTTGTACATTCTTTTGGCAGTCCTTGGTATATTCAATATTCTTCTCCAACACCACAATTCAAAGATGTCAGTTCTTTTTTGGTCTTGCTTATTCGTTGTCCAGCTTTCACAAGCATGTGAGGCGTTTGAAAACACATGGCTTGGGTCAGGTGCACCTTAGTCTTCAAGGTGACTTCTTTGCTTTTCAACACTTTAAAAAATGTCTTTTGCAGCGGATTTACCCAATGCAATGTGTCTTCTGATTTCTAGACTGCTCCTTCCATGGGTGTTTATTGTGGATCCAAGTAAAATAATCCTTGACAAC
>NW_004444374.1:159872-160928 GCF_000243295.1 Trichechus manatus latirostris | reverse complement strand
GTTATTAATTTTCTGTTCTTTCCTAGCGTAAGAGAATGGGTCAAGATACCATTTTCTTAAGACAGAATTTCTAAGCCAATAACAACTTTTCCTTTACTATTTTGGTGGCCAAAAGCTAGTAGACAATCAGAGGAATTAAAAAATCAAAACCAACCCTGATGCTCTCAAGTTGATTCTGACTCATAGTGAACTTGTAGGACACAGTAGAACTGTCCCATAGGATTTCCAAGGAGCAGCCGGTGGATTTGAACTATCGACCTTTTGGTTAGCAGTCAAATGCTTAACCACCGCACCACCAGGGTGGAAATAAGAAGCATTTATAGGGATAGAAGACAACATCAATATAGTCTGTAGTAATTTCTTCAGAGAAAACCGTTACCCAGATTTGCAATAACACGTCTACTTTTAAAGTCAAATAGAGCAAAATACTAGATTAAAAGTTGTTTGTTTCCCAGGATGTCCTCGAATTAATTGGCAAACAGGAACCTAATATCATTTTTAATCAAAATGATTACCATATATATTTCTAAAATTTTTAGAAATTAAAATTGTCTTATTTTCAGTATTTGTTTTAGGTCACATACTCATTTCTACTAAAAAGCAAAACCATCATGTTTTGCCATCCTGCAAGCAATTAGGCCTTGAGATCTGCTCTTAAACTTTTCTAGGTCCTACAAAATCTGTTGATTCATGCTTTTCTATTTATGAATTTTCCAAACTAAAAAACTCACATTTCAAATCATGCATCAGTTTAGTAAGTGAAGGTTAATACTTTTGACCAAAATTTTATTTTTGTAAAAGAAAAACTATGTACCTTATTCAAAGATAAAGTCTAGAAATAGCTTACACTCACTCCTTGGGAGTCACCAAAATATCTTGCATCTGTCCCTTTTATAGAGTTATGTTGTATCTGACATGTTATCTTCAGAATTTTCTGTTGATGAAGTGATTTACGGGTCCAAATTCCGTGACTCCAATGATATCAAAGGAGCACTTTGATCTGGCAAGGTTCTTAATTTAAATGAAATAGAGTCTATCATTAAAACAGCTCTGTTA
>NW_004444374.1:156566-158742 GCF_000243295.1 Trichechus manatus latirostris | reverse complement strand
AGATTATTATAGATTCACATTAACTTGATTTTCCCTAAATTATTTACATATCATGATACTTTATAAAATTATGGTGCTTAGTTTTCAAGCTAGAGATAATTTAATGAAAATAATACATCTCTGTTATCAATACTGAATAATATTCTTTAACCTAAGATATATCATCTTTCTCTCTCTCTCTAATCTCTACCTCTATCTCTGTCTCTGTTTCTTTCTCCCAACAGTGTGCTTAGTATACACACATAAGCATCTTTATTGATTAGGAATGACAAACAGCTCCTTGTTAATATGTAAGCATTATTATATTTAATTTTAAGTTTCAAATGTAAGGATATTCTGAAAGTGATGAGGTGGTAAGGACTGATTAAATTATTTAAAGGCCAACAGTTAAATACAGGGCTAAAGCCACAAATTCCTGTGTTTTATTTTACACAATATATACTGAATCTTTTTAGGCAGTTTTTTATGATATGGTCCAAAACAAGCAATTTATGTGTTTCAGTGAAGAGTAATACCAAAGAAAATGATTTTCCTTTATCTCAGTGTGCCAGCAACCTTTGTAATTGATATTTTGCTTGCTCTAAAAAATATCCATAGGATTGTAAAGAATGAATGACCTGATCTGTGTTTATTTTCACATCAGATTGATTGATGGAATCCCTGCTAAAGAACAGAAGTAAAAAAAAAAAGCTGCGAAGAAAAGTAAAATGTGACACAGTTTTTGCAAATGTAATTTTATGGTAAACTATTACCATACAAAATCATAGTTCATATAACAAGACTTGCCATAGATTAAAAATTATTATTATTATTTTGGATCCAAAATGATGAATATCTAAAAGTATTCTACCTAGTATAACAGTCATTTATTCACAGAACCTGTTATTTTGTGGATTATGATTAAAGAGCTACACTTTCAAAAAAGGAACTAATTATAATTATCTTCACATAACTGCTATAATTTGGAGCCCTAATGCTGCCAGTTTTTCATTAGCTGCTACTATCTGTTACATCAAAATTGTTCTTCTATATTTAAAAATAAAGGCTTTCACAACAAATAAATCCACGGGACATAGTACTGTGAGATAATTATTCATATACTGGTCTTTAGGAACAGTTATGTGGCTATCAGTAAAATCATCAGCTCATTCAATTACAGTGTCCTTGAAATGAATAGACTTGGAGAATAATAAGGCTTTTAATATGTATTTATACAGAGATTAACTTTCTTAATATGAATATAAATGCTATGGAGGAAATTCCATAGCTTGAGTTACTGACTAATTGTGTGGATATTTCCTTTAAAAGCTACAGTACATGGAGTCCCTGGACATAACTTATTTCTTTAAATGACTCCATTGGACAGCTACTACCCTATTTATATTATACTTACTTGAAATTATTGAGCCCTTTTAAATTTAACTCCATCTGGCTTGTATAATTAAAAATTATATGGATTTGATAAATAAATATGGTAAAAGTGAAAAGACGGCAAAATAAATGCATTTAAACAAGAGAAGCCAGGAAATACTGACAAATATATACATAAACAAGCAGTGAACAATTATTTAATTAGCACTTATTTCATCTTGCAAACAAGATTAATTTCTGTATTAATGGGTTTTTAAAAGATTATCTTATTTTTTATTATTGCTTTGAAATCAGCAATATATAGTTGCTAACCATAGCATCTACCTGCAAAAGAAGGTTTGCAATACACATGATAATTAATGACAAAGGGTTGTTTAATCCTAACTTTCCACTTGTATGTTATATAAAGTGTTTGTCTTAAGGCATCAAGGAGTCAAATATAAACTCAGGCAATTTTTTTTCTTTCATTCAATTTTTTCCCCTAATAGTCGGTGAATTCTTTCATACTTCACCTAATCTGAATCCAAAGCACCATAAATATGCCACTAATAAATAACATTGTCTTCTAAATTCTTAGATTAAAAACTAATAGTATTAAAGGTGATCAGTATGATCACTAACTTGATTAATGAAGTACATGTTTTTTTAAATATATTTAATCATGGTTAAGCCATTCACTTTCTCTTGAAATTACTGTATTTTTTTCTGTTTAATATTGGTGTCTAACATATTTTAGGAAAATAATTATTGAATTTGACACTTTAGTTATTCAAAGCTACAGTTTTGGGTGCTTTTCCTGATACTG
>NW_004444374.1:154121-155336 GCF_000243295.1 Trichechus manatus latirostris | reverse complement strand
CAGCACTTGTACCTTGCAGGCTGGATCGGCTGGCATGTGTGGCTAGGCAGATACTGGCACTCGGGCCGACTTTTCCACAGTGGGAGAGTCCGAGCAGCCGAGAGTCTGCTCAACCCTCCAGAATCAGCAAGAAGCAATGCGCAGTTGACAAAAGATAAGTATATGCGTCTAACCTACTGCATGGATCAAACCCTCACCCTTTGGAAAGGACCTCTCTCCCATTTACCTGTTCCCTCCCCACTGTGCTCTGGGTCCAGGTCTGGCTTCAGCGATTGCTGCCCCCCTGGGCTGGAAGTAGGACCCATCATGCTCCCTGAGCCCTTCTTCCAGCTTTGGAGAGGGAACAAATTAACAATCAGGAAAAAATAATCTGCCAGCTACCCTAAACTGGGAACTCAGGTTAGGCACAGCTCCTTTACCTAGGCACAGGCATAAAGGGTCACCCAACTTTGAATACCTTTCACCCCTGCATAGACCTGTATGGGCCCATTTCAAAAGCATAGGCCCTCATTAGCACAGTCCAACAGGGTATATACCTGAAGCCTATTCTCTTCTGTATCAGCTATAAGGAGGAGTGGCAAGTTCATGACATTTGACACTGCCCTGCCCATTAAGCAGGGTCCTCACCTACCCATCATCAGCGGCCTGAGGACTGGTGGTTCCACCCACTCCACTGAGACACCCGCGACAGAGGTCCAAGAATGAGTGGCAATTCTCAGTCCTTGTAGATAACAGCACTGGGTGCACATAGTACAACTGCAGAACCCACTTACCTACCTGCTCTAGGGAACAGGAGCATGTCTTCCACCCAGACACTCAGGGACAGCACTCAGCCCCCTGCCTCCATCAGCGCATGATCTCCTACTGCAGCCAGATACCTGTGCCTACTCCAATAACCCCTGCTCATTTAGGACTGTAGGTGAGAATATGCACCACACACTTGGTGACCAACAACCTGGACACATGAGCTGAATGCACACAAGAAAAGTAAAAGGAATCCTGGGTTCACATACCTAGTAACAGCTCTAGACACCCGGAGACAGGACGAGAGAGCCTCAAAGATGTCAGTAATGAAATTAGCTCACATGATCAGCCTATTTGGGCATATCAAAACAAAACAAAACAAGAAGCTAGGAAATTAACAATCTTACACATCAAAATAAAAACAGGAAAAACATAAAGACTCAACAAATACAAAATCAATAACAATGAAAA
>NW_004444374.1:151261-152694 GCF_000243295.1 Trichechus manatus latirostris | reverse complement strand
TAACAAAAGAAGAGATTGAAAAGGTAATTAAAAAACTCCCAACAAAAAGAAGCCCTGGCCCAGAGAGTTTCACTGGAGAATTCTACCAAACTTTCATAGAAGAGGGAACACCACTACTATTAAAGGTATTTCAGAGCATAAAAAAGGATGGAATAGTCCTAAACTCATTCTATAAAGACAGCATAATCCTGATACCAAAGCCAGGTAAAGAGATTACAAAAAAAATGAAAATTAAATTACAGACCAATATCCCTTATGAATATTGACACAAAAATTCTCAGCAAAATTCTAGCCAGTAGAATTTGACAACATATCAAAAAAATAAATCACCATGACAAAGTGGGATTCATACCAGGTATGCAGGGATGGTTCAACACCAGAAAAACAATCAATGTAATCCATCACATAAATAAAAGACAAGAACCACATGATCTTATCAATTGATGCAAAAAAGGCATTTGACAAAGTCCAACAGCGATCCATGATAAAAACTCTCAGCAAAATAGGAATAGAAGGAGAATTCCTCAACATGATTAAGGGCGTTTACAGAACGCCAATAGCCAACATTATCCTAAATGGAGATAGTCTGAAAGCATTCCCCTTGAGAACGGGAACCAGACAAGGGTGCCCTTTATCACCACTCTTCTTCAGCATTGTGCTGGAGGTCCTAACCAGAGCAATTAGGCTAGAAAAAGAAATAAAGGCCATTCAAATTGGTAAGGAAGAAGTCAAAATATCTCTATTTGCAGATGATGTGATCTTATACACAGAAAACCCCAAAGAATCCACGAGACAAATGCTGGAACTAATAGAAGATTTCAGCAAAGTTTCAGGATACAAAAGAAACATACAAAAATCGGTTGGATTCCTCTACACCAACAAAGAGAACTTTGAAGAGAAAATCACCAAATCAATACCATTTACAATATCCCACAAGAAGATAAAATATTTAGGAATAAATCTAACCAGAGACATAAAAGACCTGTCCAAAGAAAACTACAAGATACTACAGGAAAAAAGCAAAAGAGACCTACATAAGTGGAAAAACATATCTTGCTCATGGATAGGGAAGACTCAACATTGTGAAAATGTCAATTCTACCCAAAGCAATCTACAGATACAATGCAGTCCTGATCAAAATTCCAATGACATCTTTTAATGAGATGGAGAAACAAATCACCAACTTCATATGGAAAGGGAAGAGGCCTCGGATAAATAAATCATTACTGAAGAAGAAGAACAAAATAAGAGGCCTCACACTACCTGATTTTAGAACCTATTATACCACCATGGTAGTCAAAACAGCCTAGACCAATGGAACAGAATTGAGAACCCAGAAGTAAATTCATCCAGCTATGAGCAGCTTATATTTGACAAAGGCCTAAACGTCATTAAATGGGGAATAGTCAATCTCTTTAACAAATAGAGCTGGC
>NW_004444374.1:147034-149131 GCF_000243295.1 Trichechus manatus latirostris | reverse complement strand
CTCTGTTAACCCAGAACTAAAACTATGCCCAATGCCAACTCTTCCGACAAAGAATAGACTGGACTATAATACATAAAATTATACTCATTAAGAGTGTGCTTCTTAGTTTAAGTAGATACACGAGACAAACTGGACAGCAGCTGTCCAGAGGAGAGATGAGATGGCAAAGAGGAATAGGACTTGGTTGAATAGACATGGGAAATCTGGGGTGTTAGGGAAGAGTGTGCGGTCACTTTATAGGGATAGCAACTAGGTTCTCGAACAATATGTGTGTAAATTTTTGTATGAGAAACTAACTTGAGCTATAAACTTTCACTTAAAGCTCAATAAAAAAAATTGCTACTCTTTAGAAACACTCTCACTAGTACATGTCACTGAATTTTTTTTTCTTTAGTCTTGGATAGGAATTATGCATCAATAAAGTAAATAAAGTAAAAGTGATATCGTGATTTATTGTGGATATCATGTAATAGCAGCACCCTGGTGATAATAATAAGTAAAATTCACCTACATAGTTCCAACACAATTTTTTTTTTCTGGTGCCATTATCAAAATGAGATTTCAGACATTGTATTTGAGGTCTCTTTCAGTTGTAATTCTGAACAACCATTCCATTAAGGAATGGCATTGTCCAAAAATTTTTAGTAAGTGTTATTCGTTGAATATTCATTGAAATCAAAAGTGCAGTTCTAGATGAGGGAACAGTTTTAAGGAAAGTATGAAGTGAAATATAGTTCGTTTAGAGGTAAAACATTAACAGCAGATATTTCCAAAGGCAAATATAAATGCTGTGGAAATAAATGAAGACCACCCAAATGAAAACACACACAGAGACTATTTATTCAGAGCTCACTATAACAAAGGAGTAAGCTACTCAAAAGGAGGCAGAGGAGTGGGAAAACATTATAGCAAAAAATAAAAAATAAAAATAAACCTTGGGTATGCTCTGATTAGAAGTTGTTGGAAAAGTGGAAGTAGGCTAACTAGAAGCTGAGTATCCTATATGATTGGTTTGGGGAGCATATTTGGCCTTTTCTGATGGGTCCTCAGTTGGGCTCAGTTGGGGAGGCGGGGAGGGGAGGGGTAGCCTAAGCAGGATTGGCATTTATTGACCAAGTCCTTAACTGTTTGCTGCAGAGGTTGTGGTTTGGCTTCCCAGACTAGTTGATGCAGAAGTTGTGGGTTAGAGTTCTATTTTCATATATAGTCCTACCATTGTTTGTATAGTCAGTCTCTCAAGTCCCGCTGTTAGTCATTTTCTTGTTTGCAAGAGATTGACCCATTCAGGACAGACTACAGATCCACATATTCACTGTTTAGGGATTTTTCCATCATCTCCGTAGTCAACTGTACTGCAAAATTTTCTTGACGTTTTTATTATTGTATCATCATGATAATCATCTGATAAGGAAGCAGCTATACAAAGACATTTAAGTGTCTGGATACAATGCACCAGACCAGCATTATGACTACTGTGAGGAGAACAATAATAATAGCCACTGTAAGATGCTTTGGAACCAGGAACACCAATTGCCCAACTCAGGACAAGAGAAAAAAATCCCATACCCATGAGGATCAAACTTAGAGAGCTAAGAAATTTTTTCCTTAGCATTATGGGTAACCTCTTCCATCCTGCCTGTTCCGTTGATCCAGGTAGAACAAGAAGCATTAGCAATGACACAGATAGCACCACGAATAGCCAGCAAGAAATCTAGAGCCATATTATTGTCCATAATTACTGGTGTCAATGAGTTGAGACTGATGTATATTCCATCTAAGGAAAATATGGAATCATCAATAATTTTTACCAGAGTTAGTGATATGTTTCTTACAGTCTTTTCTATTTGTATAATCTCCACTGATAAGAACACTGCTTTGATTGTTTACATAAACCATTAGTCTGTAATTTCCTCAAGTAGCACATCTGAATAATTAAGAGTGTCCTCATTTTGGAGCTCGTATCTGAGTTGGAATTTCATGCCTTGGTAATTTATAGAAATAGGGTCTTGATCGAGTCCCTGAGTGGTGTAAAAGGTTAAGCGCTCGACTACTAGCCAAAAGGTTGGCAGTTTGAACCCATTCAGAAGCACCTCAGAA
>NW_004444374.1:144833-146048 GCF_000243295.1 Trichechus manatus latirostris | reverse complement strand
CATCATAGTAACATGCAAACCTCCACTGATAGACAGGTGGTAGCTCCACATGAGGTGCATTGGCACAGAAACAAACTCAGGTCCCCAGCATGGAAGGCAAGAATTTTGCCACTGAATTGTCAGTTCCTTGGGTCTTGATTAGAAAAGGTAAAATATAGAATGCTTACTCCCTTGAATACTATAGAATTTAGATATTTGAGAATTTCTTGATACTTCCAAGGTAATATGTTAAAATCTGTTTGGAATTCCAGGTGAAAATAAGCCATTTGAAAAGATGTGATGTGACATGTAATATCTTGCCTTTTTTTTTTTTTTTTGGTTCCCTGTGATGTTGGGATGAGCCAAACCCACTGCCATCATGTCGATTTCAACTCATAGCAACACTTTAGGGCAGAGTAGAACTGCCCAATAGGCTTTGCAAGGCTATAAATTTTTATAGGGGCAGACTTCCACATCTTTTTCCTGGCTGTTGGGACAGAGGTAGAAAATCTCCACAGCACTGAGATATTTTAATCCATTGTTGCTGTTGCTAGGTGCCATCAAGTCGCTTTCTATTCATACTGACCCCATGTGACAGATTAGAATTTTTCCATAGGGTTTTCTTGGCTGTAATCACTTCTTCCAAAAGCAGAGTGCTAGATCTTTCTCCCCCAGATCCACGGGGTGGGTTCGAACCAACAACTTTTCATTTAGCAGCAGAGCACATAACTGTTTGCGCCACCAGGGCTTCTCTCTATTGGTTTTTGCCCATCAATAATTTTTTCTCTTCCTTAATCCTATTACTTTTCCTCAAGATTAATAAGATTGATTTCCACCACTAATTACTACTTATTTGAAATGATATATTGAGTCACAAAGATGAATTAATCAAATGTACTACAAAGAAAGAATAACAAAACATCTATTGCTGGTGGTGTTTGCTAATGAGTTGATTCTGACCCATGGTGACCTGTGTGTGCAGAGTAGAACTGCTGCATAGGGTTTTCAAGGCTGTGACCTTTCAGAAGCAGATTACCTGGTTTGTGTAATGAGGTACCTCTAGGTGGGTTCGAACTGCCAACCTTTCAGCTAGTAGTCAAGGTCTTAACTGTTTGCACCATATATTTTATTATTTGTAGACTCAGCTATTACTTTAGTAACCATTAAGATAAACGTGATTCTCAACCCACTTCCTAACTCATTCTGTGAGGCCAATATTACCCTAATATCAAAATT
>NW_004444374.1:141042-142242 GCF_000243295.1 Trichechus manatus latirostris | reverse complement strand
CTTCACCTTCAAATTCCCTAAAAGAGTGCACATCTCTTTGACATAGCTCTCAGATCAACAACTTATAGTTGACTGTTTTGGACAAGACTCAGATTTCTAGTCAATTTTTCTAGTCAGTCTTAGCTTTGTTGAAATATGTGAAACAACATATGAGATTCAACTTAAAGGCAGGTTGTGGGTCTGTGTGTACTCCGAAGATACTGAAAAGATTATCTGATTTCCTTTTGATTATATCATTAAATTGCTTTGTAAGGCAAATTATTTACATTTATTTTTGTTGTTGTTTTACTGACAGCCCTGATACAGGCTATTCTGACACAGCAGTCAAAATTGCTATTTCTTGGACATTTGATCTAACCACTACGTAAGCTAACATATTTAAATGTGTTAGCTTGGATTCCCTCAAAAGTAGAACTTGAGGCAACAACTTCCTTGTAGGTAGTTTTTTTGAGTTCTGCTCCAAAGAAGTAGAGGTGAGGAAGAAGGAAGAGTGGGACATCGATGGAGAAAAGGCTAATATAAGTATGGTTTATTGAGGTAGCTACAGGTGGCTCAAACTGTTAAGCACTTGACTATTAGCTGAAAGGTTGGCCATTCAAACCCATTTTGAGGCACTTCAGAATACAGGCCTGCTTCCAAAAGTTCACGGCCTTGAAAACCTTTGGAGTTGTTCCACCGTGCATATGTGGAGTCTCCATGAGTTGGAAATGACTCAATGGCAACTAACGGCAACAACCACTGCAGACAAATGGACTGGAAACTGCTGAATCTCTAGAGCACAGGGAAGGCTGCTGTTGTCCGCCTGAAGGCAACAGACTATAGCACTTATCTACCAGCTTTAGTCAGATTGTTTGAAGATTATCCTAGGGATTCTAAGTTTCCTGCTCTTTCAAGTTGCTCTTGTGCACTAGCCAATTGAGTTCCCCTAGTTCTGGAGAAATTCCTCTGGAAGGAAAAGGTCTTGGGGTAGAAAGCAAAAAGACAATCAGCACACCTTTAGGGAAGCTGTTGTGTTTAGGTGAGTCTGGCATCACAAGGAACTATCGGCTTCAGTTGTGGCTGTAACCAAATGGGACTGAGGGTTTGAGTGGTAGCTGCCACAGCTCACCTCTCACAACATTCAGATCTGCTTATGCCTCACATTCAGTCCATGCTATCACTGAGATTCTATCTCTATAGTGGTGTTAATATAGGAAGTTT
>NW_004444374.1:137723-139027 GCF_000243295.1 Trichechus manatus latirostris | reverse complement strand
TACAAAGTTCAAACTGAGAGAAAATTTAAATCTTTATGAAATGGAAATTAATGTATTTAAATTCATTAAGCATGACAGTAGTACACCAGTATACTAGAAATGGAATAATACACCTCAGGTTCTTTCTTTACGAACAGAATTACTGAAATTTCATCTCAAATACTTCTGTTGAGGTTCTTAGTTTTTTTCAAGGGATTTCATACATACACTCACTTTGTGGATTGAATTATGTCCCAAAAACACATGCTATAAATCTTAAACCCTACACTTGTGGATGTAATCTCATTTGGGAATAGGGTTTTCTTTGTTATTTTAATGAGGCCATGTCACTGTAGGGTATGTTTCAAGCCAATCACTTGCTAGATATAAAAACAGCATGTTAGAGACAGAGGGAACAAGCACGAATGAGGGAAAGATAGATGTCATTTGGAGATCTCCAAGGAAATCTGAGAAGAATATTACAGAAGCTGAAATGATTTTCCCCCAAAGCTAACAGAGTGAACTTTCCCTTAGAGCAGGTACCCTGAGTTTGGACTTCTAGCCTTTTAAACCATGAAGAAATAGATTTTTATTCCTTAAAGCCACCCAGTGGTGGTATTTCTGTTACAACAGCACTAGAAAAGTAAGATACTCACTACAGGTATTTGCCTCTTATTTATTTATTTATTATTATTTTTTTAGCTGCTCTTGACTACATCAAGGGACTCTCTCCATTCCTGCGGTGAAGTTCTGTGTTGTTTAGTGCTCCAAGAGTTATTACATTTAAGTGAGGAAAATAGTTCACACCATCATTTGTGTGGTCTAAACTGTTGTTGTTAGGTGCCTTCCAGTTGGTTCCAACTCATAGTGACCCTATGTACAACAGAACAAAACTCTGCCAGGTCCTGTCCATACTCACAATCATTGCTAAGCTTGAGCCCATTGTTGTAGTCACTGTGTCAATCCATCTTATTAAGGGTCTTGCTCTTTTTCTCTGACCCTCTACTTTACCAAGCATGATGTCCTCCTCCAGGGACTGATCCCTCCTGATGACATATCCAATGATTTTTCTTTTTTTAAAAGGAAACTCAGTTGGTATGATTTCAAATTGGATTCAACATTTATTGCAGCTCTTATTCATACTTAATTTTATAAATTAAACTCTCAAGATTTGATCCAAAATAAAATCAAGAGGATATAAATGGTCTTGCATTTCTCATATCCCTAAAATGACATGTATGCAAAGTTTCTATTAATGTGAGTGTAAGTTTGTATATGCATAACACTTAGAACAGTGACTGACACATAATAAACAATGGATCAGT
>NW_004444374.1:133279-137232 GCF_000243295.1 Trichechus manatus latirostris | reverse complement strand
TGACAAACATCTGACCAGTGGACTACTTGGGCTCTTATAAAGAATATTCTTTGCTCTGAGTCGTCTTTCTGCTCTTATGTCGATCTTCCTCTATTTGTATCTTTTTTTGAAATACATGCCATGTATTCACACTGTACCCATGGCTCTCTCACCTTACATCCATGGATTAATTCTTAAAAATTGAATTCCTATATCTGCATTAATTAATTTACTAATTATTTCATTCAAGATTACCAGATGTTGGATGCATTTCCTCAAATACATCTCTTAACTATATCGTCTTTGGACTATCAGTGATTATTTATACTATATTTTTATAGTTCAGAAAACCTATTTCTCTCTGATTTAGTATACATATTTAGAACTTTTTTTCCATAGTTTAGATTCTCTTATACACGCTGGAGTGTTCTACTCTTGAGGATATATTCACTGTGTATGACTAAACAAACAAATTTATTTTTAAAAAATTTTATATTGTTGGCCTTCATTCCAGTTTAGGAATACTGTCAAAACTAGGCATAGTTGACTCTAAAAAGAAAACTAGCATTGGAAACAGACTCACAAAAAATCCTTGGTATGTTTATGTGAAGTATACATTTAATATAATATATATAGTATATACATGTAAGTATTAACAAAATAAAAATGAACAAAAATCTCCCTTTCCTTGACTACATGTTGTCCTCTAGCTAGTGTTTTATCTCTCCCTTAACCTACCAAAATTTGTGTTCTAAACCATTCTCTTCCAGGATATACTCTAGCTAAAGCAATTTAGACATCTTTGTTGGTAAATACAACGGGCACTCCAGTGTTCCTTTCTTTATTATTATTATACTGTGTTTAACTGTGTTGTTCATAAACTCTTTAAAATTTGTGTTGACGACACATACCTTCTGAAAAAAAAATTATTTTCCCTCATCATTCCAAAAACCTTCATTTCCTAGTTTTCTCTCCTTCATTTTGACCACTTCTAAGTCTTATTCAATGTCTATGCTTTATTTTCTTTTCCTGGAAGGCTAAGTTTTCTCCAGGTTAATGTCCTTGGTTCTTTCCTCAGTTACACCCAAAGCTTAAATTGCTTAAATCTACCAGAGCTTAAATTACTTAATCTACCCAGCTCAAATTTCTGTCAATCCACCTACTAAATGCTTTGATTTGAGTGACATTTATATTTTTATTTAAGAAGTATTTATTGAATTCAAAGAGGACTATACTGAGGACTTCTCAGAGGCATCTCAAACTCTATATGTTAAAATTTCATCTCATAAATGCTTAGGCTAGGGATCAGCAAGTATAGCCTGTGAGTCAGATATAGTTTACTGCTGCCTGTTTTTGTAAATATAGTTTTAAATGAAAACAGCCACATCCATGTGTTTACATATTGTCTATGGTTGATTTCATGTTACAGTAGCATTGTTGCAGAATTGCATCAGACACCATGTGGCCAGCAAATTCTAAAATATTTACTTCCTGGACTGTTACAGAGAAAAAACTATCCAATCTCTGTCTTAAATTGATTTGTCTTAATTTCAATATAATCACATAATGGCCTGTCTAAATTCTCAATACATCCCTTCTACCTACAACTCAAAAATCTAACCAGTCGTCCCCTCTTGCTGCATTTATGTCCTTAACTAGGAACTAGTCAATTCTCTTTAATCGCCTTTACAGGACCTTTCTGCAGTCCCCAACAATCTTTTTCTCTGAATTTTTGCAAAGAATTGGTTAACCTGTCTCTTTCTAGTCTATTTCCCTTTCACACTAAGAATGAACTCTCTAAAAGGCAATATGATAGTGTTATTCCGCTGCTTATCATTTGTCAAATAATTTCCTCTCTTCAGGGTGAAAACCACATTCCCTGTAAGTTAGCATGATCTATGTTCTACTTACCACCTTATTCCTCTCCCCTGGCCGTCTTTCCACTCCCTCCTTGAAATCTCTATGCTCCCGCTGTACTGAACTGCATGGAATTTTTCAAATCTTGCCAAGTTGTTTTTGGCCCATTTACCAACCAGGAAAACATATGATATTTGACTTTGAAGAACTTAAGCAATGTTTCCCTCTCCTTCTGACCTTCGTAAGCTAGTTTATGTCCAGCTCCTGCGAGTTCACATAGGACAACCTAGCTCTTAACTTTATAGTAACATTTGTTTACACTAAATTGTAGTTGTCTGCTGATTTATTTATTTATTTTTCTTAAGCTTTAGATTGTAGTCTCCTTGAGAACAAGGTTGGAATTTTCACTGACCTAAAACCAATGCCAAACATACACAAGAACTCAATAAATATTAAATAGCAGTTGTTTTGTTTTAATAGAGTAAGAAGCAATAATTAGGATGAGCAAGGGATTGAAATTTTTAAAATATGATAAAGATTTAAAATATCCACCTTTGAAGAATAGCAAAGAAATACATGAATTGCTGAGCTACACTAAGTGCCTTCAAGGTGGAAATCGCAGATTTTATGATTCAATATTATTTTTTCCTAATAATTTTCCAAAAATATACTTGCTGCAGGTTTGGAATGTGGGATTTATAAACTCCGTTCATATTTCCACTATACAAAAGTTAAAAAAAAAAAAAGAGCAACAGTAAATCCTAATTTAATCAGACAGTTTTCGGAGAGCTTCCATATTATTGGGAAGAAGCATTTTTGGTTTATCATTAAATTTAAAATAAGTATTAAGTATTTGGATAGGACTGAGGGTAAATGTATGTATTACTTAAATTTATTATGAACCTGTTATATGCTTGATAAAATCCTTAGTAAGACTATCTCACATAACATGAACATTATCTTTAAAAAGGAGTTATAGAAAACATTTTGGTTTTCTATCCTCTTCATACACCTCAGATTTTAGCTGCAGATCTAGTGTGCAATTTAGTTCAAGTTCAGACTTACACTATTCTGAAGCTTGAGGGTGCTCTGGGCTTCTCTGCCACCTCAAGGCCTTATCTGAATCTGTGTGAGCCCACCTAGCTGTGCATAAGTACAGCCTGCACACTCGACAATTAATTCCTCTGGAAAATCGATGAACAAAGGATGATGAGATATGATGAATAAATGACCCAGCCTCCAGTTCTTTGATTCTTTGGACAGATAATTCTGGGCCACACTTTGCATGATTCCTGGAAATCCCACTCTTCCTTCCTAGAATTATCTCCAAAATAAACTACCTGCAACTTTATTGCATAGGCTTAACTTGCAGGGGAATGAAAGCTAAGAAAAATGTAGTATTATTTATTTTTAATTATTATTCATATGGCTAGCTAACACATAGAAATTGACTGAGTTGTCTAAGTTCATGAAGCCGGTAAGTGATGTAAATAGAAATCAAACCAGATCTGACTCCAATATCTCCGCCATTTTTACAACAGTGGGCTATGTTTAAATGTTCCTCTGAAATAAAATGCATTTGATTCAGCAGTAGAGTGTTTGATGTTTGTTCTAAAATTTATTTATTAAAGTTAATTTAAAGGATTTGTTTCCCTTAAAAGTAGGGTTAATTTAAAATCTCTCTTCTAGTCTTCATTTTTAACTGAATGAAGCGAAGATAAAATAAAGAGGTAGAAGTTCATAGAGTCTAATTTATAAAGAGGTAGAGGTTCATAGAGTCTGATTTCACTAAGTTAAGGGAGATCTGCAGATACGTATTCACAAGGTCGTATTTGCACATTGTTTAATCCTTTTTGTTTGACATGTGAAGACTCAATATCATATCTTAATTAGTTCCTTCCTTGCTCTACGTTTGGCTCAGGTAGTATTTGTTTTATCCACTGTGAAGTTGCCCTTTTTGCCCCCTTTCTATACTGTACTCTTTGAAAGAAATCACTATATAGCACTCACTCTTAGGAGTGGGGTGTTATACTCCACTTCCTTGAGGGTGGAGTATCCTCATAAATAATTTGGAATTCTCCTGCAGTTGTTTTGGAAAAGAATTCCATGAAGAAATA
>NW_004444374.1:130459-132101 GCF_000243295.1 Trichechus manatus latirostris | reverse complement strand
GAGTGGAGCTAATAGCTGTTTTGTGAAAGTATCTGTTAAGCCACTTCTCAAGCAATTAATCTTCAGAGTAAACAGCATTTTAATTTCATAGGTTTCATTTGGTTTACTTCCAAAGGGAGAATATGGTATGTAGTTTACTTTAAGTTGGTTGGACATAGCAACCTAAAGTTATATTTAATTCAATAACACGTTTTCTTTCTTCTTTCCTTCCTTCCTTTCCTCCTTCCTTCTTCTTTTCTTCTTTTATTATGCCTTTTACCAAACTTCTATTAAACTCTTTGCTAAATACTATGCTATACAAATGTTTAAAAAAAGAGATTCTTTGCCCACAAAAACTCCCTGTTCTACACAATATGATAAACTTTCTGACTGAAATGTAAATAGGATGACTAATTACCCTTTTCCAAATTGGATCATATACTTTAAAATAATAATATAAATTTTAGAATTTGACTTTGTCAAAGTAAATCAAATATTTAATAACAGTCAGAATACGTAAATATTCTGTGCTGAAAAATAGAATTAAATAAATTATAATTGTTAAATTTCCAGATATTTTCAGGCTTCTGTCATTATAACAAAAATAATAAGACAGGATGAGGTATCCATGAAAATTTAATTGCTTCACCAAGAATAATCTATGTACATTGGAAACCTCTATATTATAAGACATTATAAAAAATATACTTCAAAATCAAACCCAAATATATTTGACAATAAGATATATGATGGAATATTAGATTAGGAAAAGCCAATTGCCGTTCAGGTAGTGTAAATTTTATTCCACAGTAAAGAAATGGGTCTCAAAGAATACCAAATACTACTTCCAGGAGCAATGCAGGTTAACGTCATAAGCAGGAATAGAAATTAAATCAGGTTCTGTTCCATGAATATACTTAGCAGTACTAACTGGATGACGAGAAAGATAAAAATGCTACAGTAAGTTTAGAAGGCTGCGTTGTGTGATGATATCTTTTCTGAATGAAATATCATTTATGAAATAAATATTGGGTGTGTTCTATAGCAGCAGCTTTGCTTGATTGCAAAAGCATTCTTTGCTTTAGTTTAGCTTTGTTTTGTTTGTGTGTTTGTATGTCTATTTTTTTTTTTTTTGTTGGGATTTTCGGTTTCCGGCCATTGTTGTTGTTACTTGCGTTAATTGTTTTTTTTTTCT
Organism: Trichechus manatus latirostris; assembly: GCF_000243295.1. Taxonomy (NCBI): domain Eukaryota; kingdom Metazoa; phylum Chordata; class Mammalia; order Sirenia; family Trichechidae; genus Trichechus; species Trichechus manatus. The sequence continues at coordinate 130,927 of NW_004444374.1, read as the reverse complement.
CTTAATTTTCTCCTCCTGTTAGTATCTCTGTGTTCTTTTTTAGATACCATCTTGATCTTTAATTATTGTTCTATAATTGTCCCTAGGGGAGAACATCTGCTTTGCCAATTCATTTTTTTTTTTCTCTCTCTGTTGCCTCAGATTCCCTGTGGACTATATCATTTTGACATTGCATTTCCTAGTTGCCTTTGATGTTTTTCTACCCCAAGGGTCCTACACAGATCAGAATTTTTAGCTGTCTCATTTTCTACGGCAATTCAGATACTTTTTCTTCTACATTATTACCATTTTAGTGAATGGTAATTTAGTGATTTTAGTGAATCAGAGCTATAGAATTGCTCTGTTTTAACACTTTGTTCTGTTATTAACTTAAAATGTTTAAATGCCTAATATAGCTTCCATTTATCTTTATAAATCAGCATCCCAATTTTTCAATATCTTTTATAACCTTGATTATTAGATGTTATT
>NW_004444374.1:92168-129121 GCF_000243295.1 Trichechus manatus latirostris | reverse complement strand
TAAGGATTCAATCTCTTTTAGCATGCTTCTTTTTAAATTTCCTTAATACAAATGGCAATACAATTCTCTATTTTTTAAAGAGATGAACAAGGGTTTCCACATCTAGATCACATATGTCTCATCATTATTTACTTCTCTTTGTTTACCTAGGGAAAATGTTTATTTGTTCACTTGGTTAGTCACTAGAAATAAATAATTCCAATTTAAAAGTAATAAATCAGTATCCTAGTTTATATATCATCTTCAAGTAGTTACAGAAAGTTCTTATTATGTGCAAGGCGATGTGCTAAACACTATTTATATCTCAGTCTAAGCACTTTGTTACCTGAGTAATTGGAATGACTATAGAAATAAGGTCTTGGTAAATAATGTCTTGGAACTATCTGCTATTTAAAAAATTAATAAAACAAATACACATAAAACAAACAATGGAAGAAATTAAATGGGATTCTAGAATAGCCTAGTATGATTATGTTCCCAAGAAAATGAAGCTTAACTCTGCATCCATGAATTAGTCTTTAATGTATAACATACATGATCTTCTACATGTTATTTTACATGTAAAAAACTGCATCAAACTAGTGTTGATCTAAATAACTAAAATTTACTTTTAAGTTTAAAATTTAATTTTAAGAAAAACAAATTTAGCTTTCACTTTCATTTCTCAAATGGTTTAAAGCTTTAAATGTAAAAATATGGTTAACTATTTACGTATTGAGCTTATTTCATTAGGAATAATTTTATATCAACAATGATATCTGAAATGCACAGTGTATGCATAGGGTGTGGTAGAGGCATTAGCAATAAGATATGTGAAGTCATTAGGTTAAAAAGATGTTTTGGAAACCCTGTTGAAGACGGTAGTTTGGTTAGTAAGGAAATATTAAAAACATATGAAAATCAATGATTTTCAGAACCAATTCCTCATAACATAACTTTGTAAGGCTGTGAATAAAGATATTTTTATTTCTTACTTTTTTTTTAAATCTCTATACCTTTTATTTCTTAATATTGTCTTATTGAATTGGCTAGAACCTCCAGTACAATGTTGAATAGAAGTGGTAAGAGTGAACATCTATGTTTCCTGATCTTCAGAGGGAAGTGTTCAAGCTTTCACCATTAAGTATGATATAAGTATGATATTCGTTGTAGGTTTTCCAAAGTTCTTTTCACCATGTTATGGTAATGTCTTTTTTCTTCTTTTTTTTCCTTTTTTACTAAGAGTTTTTATCATTGATCAGTGATGAATTTTTGGAAATGCTTTTCTTACATCTTTTGAGATTGTCATGTGATTTTGGTCATCTCTTCTTTCAATGTGATGGAGTGTGCTGATTGGTTGACAAATTTTGAACTACACTTGCATTTCTAGGCACATTCCAACTTGATCATGATGAATCATACTTATATATTATTTTGGGTGTTTGGAATTATAAGTCATTAATTTTCATCTTTGTCAATGTTCTAATTGACAAAAAACATCTCCGAATTAACTGGGATATGGGGTGTAATTAGGTAGTATAACATTTATTCACTATGCATATGCATCTTAGTACACATTAAGCCTTGCCCAGCTTTTCTAGTCAATGTTTTCTAGTCAATATATAACTTGCAAAAACTGTGAGAAATAATAATAGTAAAAATTTGAGAAGTTATTTTTCTTCCAAAAACTTTTGTTTCTTTCAGTAGAATTCTAGGCTTTGATCACAAAGTGTAAATGTATGAAAATGCTAAATAAGTAAGACTTCCTGCTGTGAAAGGCAAGAGCTATTTATTAATGTAGAATTATTATATTAGTAGAGTAGAATGCCCAACTTGAAAAAAAATTAACCTTCACAATTGAGATACATGGAATAATAATTAATTAGTTTTCCAGTCACTCATATTCATTACTGAGTTTTAGCCATGACCTACACACCTTTTTTAGCATTTCTCATTAAGAATGAGTTTCTAAGGTATAATCTAACATGAATATAAAGTCATCCTATGATTGACTTTAGGCACATTAAAGCAATTTAGTTAAAACTCGAAGATTTCTGATAGTATTAAATTTATAAAATACCTTTTTTATAGTTTCTTCCACTAGGGTACTTGCAAGATCTATATCAAGTTTGTATTGCTAATTAAAGACTAAATTAATCACAAAACCTACAATGAATCTTGGCAAGCTACATAAATAGGTTCATTAATTGACTGAACATTAGAAATAAATATTCATCTTTTTTTTCTTTTGTGACTTTATTTAGAAAACAAGAAGAAATGACAATGGCATTCAATTACCATAATTAAATTTATATTCATATATTACTCTTCATTAATTCTTTACTGGTGTGAATATATTCTTAATTAGAAACATAATCTAACATTTAAAGAAAACTTGTTCTCTTTAGCAGAAAGAACATTCCAAATCTAACAACGACAATAGAAAGACACCATGAGTAAATCTTCTTTGAAGTACCCTGTTTTAATAACACACAATGTACTACAAACCTTTTACTTGCAAAGCACTTTATTAGGTGTAGTGAGCCCTGGTGGCACAGTGGTTAAAGCACTTGGCTGCTAACCGAAAGATTGGGTGTTTGAACCCACCATCAGCTCCACGGGAGAAAGACATGGCAGTCTACTTCCGTAACCATTTACAGCCTTGGAAACCCTATAGGGCACTTCTACTCTGCCCTATGGGGTCCTATGAGTCGGAATCAACTTGATGACAGTGGGTAGATCTATTACGTGGTATTGTTATTGTTGTTTGGTATATCACAGTCGATTTTCCACTCATAACAACTCCATGTGACAGATTACAACTACCCCGTAAGTTTTCCAAGGCTTTGAATCTTTATGGAAGCAGATTGCCAGGTCTTTCTCCAGGGGAGCTGCTGAGAAGATTCCAACCACCAACTGTTTGGTTAGCAGCCGAGTGTTTAACTATTCCACCGCCATAACCAAAACCAAATCCGTTGCTGTGGATTTGATTCCAACTCATAGCAACCCTAAAGGACAGAATAGGACTGCCCCATAGGGTTTCCAAGGATGTAATCTTTAGGGAAGCTACCTGCCACATCTTTCTCCCATAGAGCGGCTGATGGGTTCCGACCACTGACCCTTCGGTTAGCAGCCAAGTGTTTAACCACTGCACCACCAAGGCTCCTTCTATTAGATGTAGTAGGTTGCAATCAGGTATAGTAAAATGATAGCTCAGATAAAAAGAATTTCCATAGTTCTTGCCTGCAAGACCTCAGGGACGACATTATTCTTCCAGGAATATAGTGGTGCTTGTGAGCCAGACAACATAGACTGCTAGCAATATAATATTGACCAAAACACATTAACGGTATTGCTTTCAGGTGTAACATAAAGACTAGTGATTGAGATGACTATTACATTGAATATAGCAGACAAATATACACTATGAACTGTGAAATTAATGAAAACACGTGTTACAGAAACTACTAGAAGAAATACCTCCTGAGGAAAGAGAAAATAACTATTTTAGAAACACCTTCGATGGTACAATGACATAGTAATGCTTGTTATACATATTAGAAGATATTGTAAAATGTATTATTGTACCAACAAGTGATAGCATGTGTTCTTGTTTTTCTTTTTTTTTTAATAAAAATAAGTTCATGTTAACATGCATATTTTCAAATCCTAAAAAAGCAAACAGGAAAAAATAAAATAAAAACTAAAGTAGTGCTAAAGTAGGTCTTGATTAAGCACGCATCTTACAAATTCTTTAAAAATAATCTCCTTTGTTAAGACATTTTACCCCATGTAAATTAAAATATATAGATGCAATCTATTTTCCTTTATTATTCTACTTTGAATACTAAAAACAAGTCAAACCCTCAGTTGCTATTGTGTCTCCTTAGGTCTGTGAATTAAGGCAAATGCAAAACAACACTTCTTGCCAAGATTTTAGCCTTGTTCCAATTGCCAATATGCAATAGTAAGAGGACTCAAGATGCAGAATTAGTGACAGAACACAGGACTGGGTTTGCACAGGTAACTAAAATCCAGAAAATATTTTCCTGTAATATGATGGGGAAATATCAGTCATGGTCAATGGTAAGAAGCAATGAAAACTGGATGTTTTTACAAGCCCTTGCTGTAGATCTTTATATAACCCAGCATTGTAGTTGTATTTATATAAGATATAATTATGCAAATATATTTTACATTGAGACATATTATTTTATTATTTATTTAATTTTTATAATAACTTTTTTATTTAATTTTCCTTCAGTAATTCATATTAAAACTGTATGTTGTTTTTGGTTGCTGCTGTGGAGTCGACCCCCAACTCCTGGTGGCTCCATGTGTTACAGAGTAGAACTGAGCTCCATAGCATTTTCTTGGCTGTAATCTTTACAGAAGCAATTCACCAGTCCTTTCTTCTGAGAGAAGCTGTAGTGGCACAGTGGTTAAGAGCTTGGCTGCTAACCAAAGGGTCAGTGGTTTGAATCAACCAGCCCCTCCTTAGAAATCCTATGGGGCTACTCCGTCCTATATAGGGTCGCTATGAGTCTGAATCGACTCAACTGCAACAGATTTGGTTCTTCCGAGAAGCCACTGAGTGGGTTTGAGCCACTGACCTTTAGGTTAGCAGTCAAACTTAAAGCACTTGCACCATGTGCATATTATTAATGAGAATACATCTTTTAATGATTTATCTTGTTATATTCATCAATGAAGGCAGTAACTTTTATCTCTTTTTTCATTTAGTACTTTTAGTAACTATCAGCCTATCTAGCTTATAATAAGAATTTATAAACAACTGAATGAATGAATGCAGTTGGTGTTAGGTGCTATCAGGTAAATTTTGTCTCGTAGTGACGCTATGTGACAGAGTAGAACCACTTCATGGGGTTTTCTAGGCTGTAATCTTTACAAGAGAAGATCGCCACGTCTTTCTCACTCAGAGCTGCTGAGTGGGTTCAAACCAACAATGTTTCTTTTGGCTAGCAGCCAAGAATGGAATGCTAATTATCTCCTTCAAAACACTGACTCCTTTGATTCACTTCCCTCTGAGCTAATCATATAAAAGTTTAGTGTATCCTTGCGTACTTTCTTTCATATATACACAGAAATTACTTAGGAGGTTCGTTTACTGTTACCGAAACAAAATAAAAAATTCTATTACTCTTTTTTCTCTTGAATTTAGTTTTCTCTAACCAACCAAGGCACTTACAACTCTTCACAGAGTTAGTGTTTTTTGTTATTCTGTAAAATTCCTATTTATCCAATTTTCCCCTATTCTCCCATTGCCATCCAGTCAATTCCAACCCATAACTACACTATAGGACAGAGTAGAACTGTCCATAGGGTTTCCAAGGCTGCAGTCTTTATGGAAGCAGATTGTCATATCTTTCTCCTGCAGAGTGGCTGGTGGGTTTGAACCATCGATCTTTTGGCTGGCAGCTGAGTGGTTAACCACTGCACCACGAGGGCTTTCCCATAGCCTGTTGGGTATTTTATTTCTTTTATTATGCAAATTTATAAAAGCAGTTTGGTATGTGAACTACAAACCTTTCTTCCCCACCCCTATCAATGATAAATGACATACATTTCAAACATAGAAAAGATTTTCACACAATTAAGTGCATCTATCTCTCATTTAGGAGCCCCGGTGGTGCAGTGGTTAAGAAAGAGCTCAGCTGCTAACCAAAAGGTGGCAGTTCGAATTCCCAGTTGCTCCTTGGAAACTCTATGAGGCAGTTAAGAAGATCTTCTTGAGGCGGGGCAAGATGGTGGAGTAGTCAGAAGCTTCTGGTGGACCCTCTTACAACAAAGACCTGAAAAAACAAGTGAAAAATTATATATGACAATCTAGGAGCCCTGAATATCTAAGACAAAGTTGAGGAACCCGACTGAGTGGCAGGGGGAGGGAGAGATGGTTTGGAAGCAGAAAGAAGTTGCCAGACTTAACCCAGCAAGAGCCTGAGCCGTTCAGGCCAGATCAGCTTCGGGGTGAGCGATGAGGCAGGCAACCAGTGGTGCTCCGGAGGTGTTTTTCACATTGGAAGAGATCCAGCAACAAAGAGTCTGCTCAGCCATCCAGAACCAGTGAGAAGCAGCCCTCGATCAGCAAAAGATAAGTACTTACGTCCAGCATACCACACGGATCAAAAACACACACCTTAGGGAAAAACCTCTCTCCCATTTACCTCCCCGCTCCCTGCTCTGCACTGGGTCCTGGAATAGTTCAGCAATTGCCAAGTCCCCTGGTCCAGAAGTAGGATCCACCACATGCCCAGAGCCATTCTCCCTGCCTTGGAGAGTGAACAAATTAACAAACAAGGGAAAAAATAAACTGCCGGCTCCCCTAAGCCAGGAACACAGCGTAGGCACAGCTCCTTTGCCTAGGCACAAGTATAAGGGATACATGGGCTTTGAGTGCCTTTCCCCTTGCAGAGACTTGTGTGGGCCCATTTCTACAGTGTAGGCCCTCCTTACTGCAGTACAACAGGGTATGCACAAGAACCCTAGCTTCAACTATTTCAGCTGTGAAGTGGCAGATTTGTGACATTTGACAATGCTCTGCCAATTAAGCAGGCCTTCACCTACCAATATCAGGGGCCTGAGGACTGGTGGCTCCACCCATGCCACCTAGCCACCTGTGATAGGGGCCCAAGAACAATAGGTGCCGCCCAGTCCTTACAGCCAACAGCATTGGATGCTCATAGTTTGGCTACAAAACCCACCCACCTACGCGCTCTAGGGAACAGGAACATGCCTTCCTCCTGGACATTCGGGAGTGGCTGTCAGCCCCCAGCCTTGCACAAAGTGTGTCCCCCAGCTGCAGCCAGATGCCTGTGCCTACACCAATCACCATGCCTGTCTACGACTGTAGGTGAGAGCCTACACCACACATTTGGTGGCAATCTACCTGGACACCTGAGCTGAACCCATATAGGAGAGGGCAGACTCCTGAGCTCACATATCTAGTAAAAGATCTAACCACTTGGTGACAGGACATTAGAGCTTTAAAGTTGCTAACAATCAAACTAGCTAATACTAGCAGCCTATTTGGGCATAACAAAACAAAACAAGAAGATAGGACACAGTAAGCAAACATAAAATAAATAAATATAATAACTTATTGATGGCTCAGAGACAATAGTCAACTTCAAATCACATAAAGAGGCAATCCATGATGGTTTCAGCAACCTCTGAAAATAAGAACCTAGAAATTTTCCAAGGAGGAAAATTTCTTGGAATTGCTGGAGGCAGAATACAAAAGATTAATATACGGAACTCTTCAAGAAATTAGGAAGGAACCAATGAATGTCCTGACAGGAAACACAAGAGAGGGTCCCTGATGGAACAGTAGAAGGATGGGGTACAGAACTCAAATTCTAGTAAGAAGACCAGACTTAATGGTCTGACTGAGACTGGAGGCACCCTGGAAAGCATGGCCCCTGGACTCCCTATCAGCCCAGAACTAAAATAATTTCTGAGGCCAACTCTTCAGACAGGGATTAGACTGGACTGTGGGACATAAATTGATACTTGTGAAGAGTGTGCCTCTTAGTCAAGCACATGGAAGAGACCAAAGCGAGAGCTTCTGTCCAGAGGTGAAATGGGAAGGTAGAGAGTTAGGAGCTGGTTGATGGTCATGGGGAATCAGGGGCGGAAAGGAGGAGTGTGTTGTCGCAGAATGGAGTGAGCAATTAGGGTCTCATAACAATGTATGTAAAAAAAAATTTTGGTATGGGAGACTAACTTGAAATGTAAATTTCATTTAATTACAACAATTAAAAAAAGAAATTAGGAAGGAAATTAAGAAAAACGCAGAAAATGCAATAGAGGAAATTAAAAAGATTAAAGAAGAGCATAATGACAAATTTAACTGGCTGCAAGAATCCGTAGAGAGACAGCAAACAGAAATCCAGAAGAGTAACAATAAAATTTCAGCATTAGACAACTCAATAGAAAGTCATAGGAGCAGTATTGAGGCAATGGAAGTCAGAATTAGTGAGATTGAATAAAGCTCTTGACACCAACTTATTTGAGGAAAAATCAGATAAAGGATTAAAAAAAAAATGAAGAAAACCTAAGAATTATGTGGGACTCTATCAAGAGGAATAACCTACGAGTGATTGGAGTACCAAAACAGGGGGATAACAGAAAAAAATAGAGAGAATTGTTGAAGATTTGTTAGCGGAAAACTTCCCTGATAACGTGGAAGATGAGAAGATATCTATCCAAGATGCTCATCAAACCCCACATAAGGTAGATCCCAAAAGAAAGTCACCAAGACATATTATAATAAAACTTGCCAAAACCAAAGATAAAAAGAGAATTTTAAGAGCAACGGGGGATAAATGAGAAGTCATCTACAAAGGAGAGTCAATAACAATAAGCTCGGACAACTCATCAGAAACCACGCAGGCAAGAAGACAATCGGATGACATATATAAAGCCTTGAAGGAAAAAAAAAAAAAAAAAACTGCTGGCCAAGAATTATATATCCAGCAAAAATGTCTCTCATATATGATGGCTAAATTAGGGTATTTCCAGATAAACAGAAGTTTAGGGAATTTGCAAAAACCAAACCAAAATTACAAGAAATACTAAAGGGAGTCATCTGGTTAGAAACTCAGTAACATCAGATGACAACCCGAGACTAGAACATAGGACAGAGCAACCAGATATCACCTAGATATGGAGGTCACAAATATATACCAAAGGTAAAACAAGAAAATAGGGAAACAGATGTCAATATGTAAAAGATGACAACATTAAATCAAAAAAGAGGGACTGAAAAAATGTAGATATAGATTTTTCATATGGAGAAGAAGTCGAGGTGATATAAAGAAATAAAAGACTGGTATAAACTTAGAAAAATAGGGGTAAATATTAAAATAAACACAAAGGAAACTAACAATCTTACAGTCAAAACAAAAAACTAAAAAATACAAAGACTCAGCAAACACAAAATCAATAACGAAAAAGATGAAAAGAAAACACATAAAAAAAAAGACTCAGCATAGAAAATAAAGCAGAACAAAGAAACTGTGAACAACACACAAAAAAGACATCAAAATGACAGCATTAAACTCATACCTATCAATAATTACGCTAAATGTAAATGGACTAAATGCACCAATAAAGAGAAAGGAAGTGGCATATTGGATAAAAAAACATGATCCGTCTATATGCTGCCTACAAGAGAAACAACTTCGATTTAAAGATGCAAACAAACTAAAACTCAAAGGATAGAAAACAATACGTCAAGCAAACAACACGCAAATAAGAGCAGGAGTGGCAAAATTAATCTCTGACAAAATAGACTTTCAAGCAAAATCCACCACAAAGGATAAGGAAGGACACTATATAATGATTAAAGAGTCAATACACCAGGAGGACATAAGTATAATAAATATTTACTCACCCAATGACAGGGCTCCAAAATACCTAAAACAAACTCTAACAGCACTGGAAAGAGAGATAGACAGCTCCACAGTAGTAGTAGGAGAGTTCAACACACGACTTTCGGTGAAGGACAGAACATCCAGAAAGAAGCTCAACAAAGACACGGAAGAGCCAAATGCTACAATCAACCGACTTGATCTCAGAGACGTATACAGAATACTCCAGCCAAAAGCAGCCAGGTATACTTTCTTTTCCAATACACATGGAACATTCTCCAGAACAGACTACATATTAGGTCATAGAGCAAGCCTTAACGCAATCCAAAGCATCAAAACATTACAGAGCATCTTTTATGACCATAAAACCATAAAAGTAGAAATCAACAACAGAAAAAGTAAGAAAAAAAAAATCAAACACATGGAAACTGAACAACACTTTGCCCAAAAACTACTGGGTTATAGAAGAAATTAAGGACAGTATAAAGAAATTCATAGAATCAAACAAGAATGAAAACACATTCTACCAGAACATTTGGGACACAGCAAAAGCGGTGCTCAGAGGTCAGTTTATAGCAATAAACACACACATCTAAAAGAAGAAAGGGCCATAATCTAAACATTAACCCTACAACTGTAACAAATAGAAAGAGAGCAGCAAAAGAAGCTCTCAGGTGCCAGAAGAAAGGAAATAGTAAGAATTAGAGCAGAATTAAATGAAACCAAGAAAAGAAAAACAATTGAAACAGTTAACAAGACCAAAAGCTGGTTCTTTGAAAAGATTGACAAAATTGTTAAATGATTGGCCAAACTGACAAAAGAAATACAGGAGAGGAAGCAGACAAACTGTATAAGAAATGAGATGGGTGATATCACAACAGACCCAACTGAAATTAAAAGAATGATAACACAATACTATGAAAAATTGTACTCTAACAGATTTGAAAACCTAGAGGAAATGAACAAATTTCTACAAACTCACTACCTACCTAAACTAACACAAACATAGGTAGAACAACTAAATAAACCCAAAACAAAAGAAGAGATTGAGAAGGTTATTACAAAACTCCCAACAAAAAATGACCTGGCCCAGATGGCTTCACTGGAGAATTCTACCAAACTTTCAGAGAAGAGTTAACACTACTATTAATAAAGGTATTTCTGGGCATAGAAAAGGATGGAATAGTCCCAAACTCATTCTATGAAGCCAGCGTAACCCTGATACCAAAACCAGGTAAAAACAGCACAAAAAAGAAAATTACAGACCGATATCCCTCATGAACATTAACACCAAAATCCTCAACAAAATTCTAGCCAATAGAATTCAGCAACATATCAAAAAAATTATTCACTTTTATCAAGTGGGATTTATACTAGATATGCAGGGATGGTTCAACATTAGAAAAACAATCAATGTAATCCATCACATAAATAAAACAAAAGACAAGAACCACATTATCTTCTCAAACGATGCAGAAAAGGCATTCCACAAAGTCCGACATGCATTCATAATAAAAACACTCAACAAAATAGGAAGAGAAGTGAATTTCCTCAATATAATTAAGAACATTTATAAAAAGCCAACAGCCAACATCATCCTAAATGGAGACACTTTGAAAGCATTCCCCTTGTGAACAGCAACCAGACAAGGATGCCATTTATCACCACTCTTATTCAACATTGTGCTGGAGGTCCTAGCCGGAGCAATTATGCTAAGCAAAAGAAATAAAGGGCATCCAAATTTATAGGGAAGAAGTCAAAGTGTCTCTGTTTGCAGATGATATGATCTTATACACACAAAACCCCAAAGAATCCACAAGACAACTACTGGAACTAATAGAAGAGTTCAGCAAACTTTCAGGATACACGATAAACATACAAAAATCAGTTGGATTCCTTTACACCAACAAAGAGAACCTTTAAGTGGAAATCACCAAATCAACACCATTTACAATAGCCCCCAAGATGATAAAATACTTAGGAATAAATCTAACTAGAGACTTAAAAGGTCTATAGATTGAAAACTGCAAGACGCTACTGCAAGAAACTAAAAGAGACCTGCGTAAGTGGAAAAAAATACCTTGCTCATGGATAGGTAGATTCAACATAGTGAAAATGTCAATTCTGCCCAAAGCGATCTACAGATACAATGCACTCCTGATCCAAATTCCAACGACATTTTTTAATGAGATGGAGAAACCAATCACCAACTTCATGTGGAAAGGGAAGAGGCCCCGAATAAGTAAAGCATTAATCAAGAAGAAGAACAAAGTGGGAGGCCTCACAGTATCTGATTTTAGAAACTCTTATATCACCACGGTGGTCAAAACAGCCTGGTACCGGTACAACAACAGATACATAGATGAATGGAACAGAATTGAGAATCCAGACATAAATTCATCCACCTATGAGCAGCTGGTATTTGACAAAGGCCCAAAGTCCATTAATTAGGGAAAAGACAGTCTATTTAACAAATGATGCTGGTATAACTGGATATCCATCCACAAAAAACTGAAATAAGACCCGTATCTCACACCATGCACAAAAACTAACTCAAAATTGATCAAAGACTTAAATATAAAATCGAAAATGATAAACATCATGGAAGACAAAATAGAGACAAAGCTAGGAGCCCTAATACATGGCATAAACACAATAGGAACCATAAGTAACAATGCACAAGCACCAGAAGAGAGACTAGATAACTAGGAGCTCCTAAAAATCAAACACTTATGCTCATCAAAAGACTTCACCAAAAGAGTAAAAAGACAACCTACAGACTGGGAAAAAATTTTTGTCTACAATAAATCTGATCAACGTTTAATCTCTAAAATCTACAAGTTACTGCAAAACCTCAACAACAAAAAGACAAATAACCCAATTAATAAATGGGCAAAGTTTATGAACAGGCACTTCACCAAAGAAGACATTCAGGTGGCTAACAGACACATGAAGAAATGCTCATTATTATTAGCCATTAGAGAAATGCAAATGAAAACTACAATGAGATATCATCTCACCCCAACAAGGCTAGCATTAATCAAAAAACACAAAATAAAAAATGCTGGAGAGGTTCTGGAGAGACTGGAAAAATTATACACTGTTGGTTGGGTAAATAAAATGGTACAACCACTTTGGAAATCGATTTGGCGCTTCCTTAAAAAGCTAGGAATAGAAGTACCATACCATCCAACTATCCCGCTCCTTAGAATATATCCTAGAGAAATAAGAGCCATCACACCAATAGATATATGCCTACCCATGTTCATTGCAGCACTGTTTACAATAGCTAAAAGAGGGAAACGACCTAGGTGACCATCAGTGGATGAATAGATAAACAAATTACGGTATATCCACAGAGTGGAATACTATGCAATGATAAAGAAAAACGATGAAGCCGTGAAACATATTATAACATGGAGGAATCTGGAGAGCATTAAGCTGAGTGAATTTAGTCAGTCACAGAAGGACAAGTATTGCATAAGACCACTATTATAAGAACTCAAAAAAAGGTTTAAACACAGAAGACAACATTCTTTGATGGTTATGAGGGTGAGGAGAGAGGGTGAGGGTTATTCACTAACTAGATGGTAGACAAGTTTTATCTTATTTGAAGGGAAGGACAGCACACACTACAGGGAAAGTCACAACAACTGGACTAAAACAAAGCTAAGAAGTTTCCTGAATACAGTCAAACCCTTTGAGGGACAGAGAGCAGGGGTAGGGATCTGGGACTATGCTTTCAGGGGACACCTAGGTCAATTGGCATAACAAAGCTTATTAAGAAAATGTTCTGCATCCTACTTTGGTGAGTGGTGTCTGGGGTTTTAAAAGCTTGCAAGCGACCATCGAAGATGTATCAATTTGTTCCAACCACCTGGAGTAAAGGAGAATGAAGAACACTAAAGACACAAGGAAAGTAGTAGCCCAAGAGACAGAAAGGACCACATAAACCAGAGACTTTATCAGCCTGAGAGCAGAAGAACTAGATGGTGCCTGGCTACCACCAATGACCGCTCTGACAGGAAACACAACAGAGAGTCCTGGATGGAGCAGGAGAAAGGTGCGGTGCAGAACTTAAGTTCTAGTAAGAAGACCAGAGTAATGGTCTGACTGAGACTGGAGGAACCCTGGAAAGCATGACCCCTGAATTCTCTGTCAGCCCAGAACTAAAATAATTTCTGAGACCAACTCTTCAGTAAAGGGATTGGACTGGACTGTGGAAAATAAAGTTGTACTCATGAGGAGTGTGCCTCTTAGCTCAAGTAGATACAAGGGACTAAATGGACAGTTTCTGTCCAGAAGTGAGATGGGAAGGCAGAGAGGGTTAGGAGCTGGTTGAATGGATGTGGGGAATCAGGGGTGGATAGGAGGAGTGTGCTGTCACTGTATAGGGAGAGCTATTAGCGTCACATAACAATGTATGTATAAATTTTTGTATGGGAGTCTAACTTGAAAAGTAAACTTCATCTAAACTAAAACAATAGAAAAAATAAACAAAAAATGATCTTCTCTATTCCTGGGTCATATATTTAATTTCCTTAAAAATTATATTTAGTATACTTTTAAATCCGTAGGCATTTGCAATCTATTCTTATTAAGTAGGGAAGATCAGTATCAGTCATTACTTACCAAATTGAGGACCAATTTTGCCATTATCATATACTAACTAAATTATTTTTTGTCACCAAATAGAAGTACAAATGCTGTAGTATATTAGCATCTTATACATACTCAATTTTTTTTCTGAATTAGCTAAACAATCTGTTGATATGCTCATATCATATATATGTCATTACAGAGATTATCTCTCCACTCCCTGCTTTTGTTCATAATGTCCTTTTCTTTTCTAAACCTATGTTATTTTCCATAAAATTTAAAATATTTCATTCCATTCAAAATTAAATCTTGATTAATCATTTTTGTTACAATTACTTATATTTAAATATGGATATTGGAAGAATCAACAATTTATGATATTAAATCTTCCTAACCAAGGACATTATAGTTTCTCTTTTATTTTCTCACCTTTTTTTCTATCCCTTAAAGTAATGTTATGATTTTTTTACATCCTATACGTGTATGTTTCATATTTTCTACCACTTTTTTCATAGACTTCTCTTTCTTTTATTTCTTTGTGTTTCTTGCATGAAGAAAAACTAGCTATTGATTTTTACATATTTATCTTAATATAAAATTTAGATATTTAAAAATTTATCTCCAATTTGAATCCATAGTTTTTTGTATTCTTAAAATATTTTAGCAGACTGTTTTCTAACAGATATGAAGTCATATCATGTACAAAATAAAATCATATTTCTCCCTAAGTTGATTACTTCATTGCATGAAATTGTACCTTCAACTCAATCTTAAGTAATAATTTTAACAGCAATACTCTCTACTACCTAAATTTAATTATTATTTTTTGTTTGAAATGAAATTTCCTTTTGATTTGTAAAATAGCTTTGTAAAATTCTTTCCAGAGGGATAAGATATTCTTATCTTATCCTTTTCTTTTCTTTTTTAGTAGAAAATCTTGCTAAAGTTTACATTGAAAGAGAACAACAAAGTAGGAGGGCACATACTTCCTGATTTTAAAATATATCATTCAGCTACAGTAATCAAAACAGCCTGGTATTGATATAACAGGTGACACATATAGACCAATGGTATAGACTTGGGAGTCCAGAAATAACCCATACAACTATGGTCAATCAATTTTTGACAAGGGTGTTAAATCTATTTGATGGAGAAAGAAGACTCTCTTCAATAAATGGTGTTTGGAAAACTGGATTTCCACATGCAGAAGAATGAAACAAGATCTATGCCTCACACAATACACAAAAACAAATTCAAAATGGATCTAATGACCTAAATGTTCAATCTGAAACCATAAAATTCTTACAAAAAAATGCAAGGACAATGCTTTCAGGCCTAGCTTTTAATAATAAATTATCTAATATAATAACAAAAGCACAAACAACAAAAGACAAAATAAATAAATAGGACCTCATAAAAATGAAAAACTTTTGTTCATCAAAAGGCTTTACCAAAAAAGTGAAATGCCAAGTTCCTGACTGGGAGTATATCTTCAGAAACCACATATTCAATAAGAATCTGATAAAAAAAAAATACATATATAAAACTCTGACAACTTAAAAACAAAAAGACAGATAACCAAATTATAAAATGGGCAAAGGACTTGAATAGACATTTCACCAAAAAGGACTTTCAAATGGGCAACAAACACATAAAAAGATGCTCAACATCTTTAACCATCAGAGAAATGCAAATCAAAATCACAATAAGATAACATTTCACTCCCACTAGGGTGACTAAGATTAGGAAAAAAGAGAAGAAAATAACAAATGTTGGTGAGGATGTGGGGAAATTGGAACCCTTATCCGTTGCTGGTCGGAATGCAAAATGATACAGTCATTGTGGAAAACGGAATGGCAGTTTCTCAAAAAACTAAAAATAGAACTACCGTATGATCCAGCAATTCCACTCCTAGGTATATACCCACAACACCTGAAAGCAGTGACTCAAAAAGATACTTGTACACCAGAGCTCATTGCAGCACTATTCACAATAACCAAAAGGTGGAAACTACCTAAATCCCCATCAACAGACGAATGGATAAACAAAATGTGCTACATATATACAATGGAATACTACTCAGCCAGTCGGAGAAACAAAATCTTAATACATGCTACACTGTGAATGGAGCTTGAAGACACGCTGAGTGAAATAAGTCCATCACAAGAGGACAGCTATTGTATGACCTCACTTATATAAAAAGACAAGAAAAGGCAAAGTATAGACACCAGAGTTTATTAGTTGTTACCAGGGGTGGGAGGGAGGAAGAAAGTGGGGTGGGTAATGGTGATGGAAAACTGCACTGAATAAGGGTAGAGTTGCACAGTCAAGTACTGTAATTGTTGTCAGTAAGTTGTACACCTGTAAAAATTTGAATTGGTAAAAGTTGTGTGATAGATATATTTACAACAACTACACACACAAAAAAAGACTAGCTGCTGAGGCTGCTTATGTACAACTAAATACCTCATGGGTTTTGGTTCCTTGTTTTGTAGGTGTAGGATCTTGGTTTCATGGGACATCCTAATTAATCGGCCTAATAATGTTTAGTGCTTCGGTTCTACCTCCTAGTTAGCTGCGCAGTGCCTGGGTCTTAAAAGTTTCCAAGTGGCCATACGAGGCATGACAATTGGTCTCTATTCACCTGGAGCAACAGAGGAAGGAGAGTCAAAAATAAGAGGAGGATATGGAATGTGCGGCTAATTGCTTCCATGAACAACTGCATCCTTTGCCATGAGACCAGAAGAACTGGATGGTTTCCAGCTACCATTACTGAGCATTTTAATCAAAGATTCTGTAGAAGAACCATGATCAAAAGGGGGGAAATGTAGAACATAATTTAAAATTCTCACAGATGCCAGACTTTCTAAAGCCATGGAGGCTGGATCAACCCCTGAAACTATTGACCTGAGATAATATTTAAAACTTAAACCAAAAATATCCCCTGAAGTCTTCTTAAATCCACACAATAGTCTAGCTTGATTAGTCCTAGCCATTGTCTGAAGAAAAGCAATAACTCATTTTAATGGGTTTGCTTTTTTTTTCTTCTCTTTTCTTTTAGTTTTTCATCTTAAATAGTAATAACCAAGGGTCAAAATATTTTCTAAGAATTGATGACTGTCTGGATGGAGGTAATCATTTTCAACACAGCCAAGGATGTTAACATTAATCTCTGGAAATGCCCTTTCTCAAGGTTCACATTACTTTTGTTACCATACCTCCTTGTGAGAGTCTCAGAGCAGAGGCAATGGAGTGCATCCAAATTGGTGTAATATGATGCAGTCAATCTTAAAAAGGAAGCCAAGTGTGCAGAGCCGATAATTGAATGTTTCTCTAAGGAAACACCACGGCTGTAGAAGATGATGTGGTAACTAAGACTACCATTCCCTTCAAATCAATGTTGAGCTCATATCCCCTATGTGTTCTCCAGACAGCCCAGGAATTGTTCTTTGCCGCACTTCAGATGAACTTCAAAGAGAGACGCTTTTAATCAAGAGACACAAGATTGTACTTTCTTTTTTTAAAGTGGAATTGTTTACCAATATTGTATTCTTTCTGTAAAATTATATGATCTTAACATTGCTTTTTATAAAAAAGTTTAATTCAACAAGGATTTACTAAGTAACAAATTTGGTATAACAGTGAGCTAGGAGATCTGGAATACATAAAGGTTTTTGAGATCATTTGTAAATCATATATCATGACACACATTTCCAAACAAAAATATTCCAGCAAATTAAATGTTGATAAAGTGAATTTTCAAACTTGGTATCTGATTTTAGAAAGTAGTTTAAAATACTCTAAAATTATACTAACAATTCCAAATTTCTAGATGCATATTATTAAAGGAGGTTATTACTTGCAAGGGAAAAAACTGCTTGTAATCACACCTAATTGGAAGTATGCTAGAATAGAGTCTTCTATGCTTGTTCTATAAAAAAAAAAAAAATGTTAAAAACAATAGGAAGTCATGCTTTCTTAGTTGATGACATCATCATTAGATTAGCAGTACACCTTTGTGTGAAATGTACAGTGAACAATCTATGAAGTCACAGTGCACACATGAGGCCACTGGGCTCATTGGAGGAGTGTAATAGGATAAATCTTTCACCCTTACAATTTTCTGTGGCATTTGCTATGCCTGTTACGCTAGTGAATGAACTGAAACAAATTATTATTAAAGTTTCTTTTCTTTCTTTTTCTTTTTTTTTAAATTTTTTAAACTACCATTCACACAGTGGTGATCCCTAACTAGAGGTACATTGAATATTTTATTGTACCTAGTACATATGTTGACCATCTATATGTTTACTTCAATAGAAGCTATTTAACATAATGTGACCTTCAGTCCTACTAACTTCACCACCACCCACCAGGCACAGCTGACTGCCTAGAGATAAATCCCAAGCCAAGCTGCACCATGCATTCTCTCCTTCATTTTGTTACTTTAATTGAGGAGAAGCACAAAAATTCCCACTCCAGGTGGTTAAATCTTTGACTTGTTCAGTTCTTATCATGATCATGTTCATGGGGATAGAAGAGAATTGAAATCAAGGAAGAGAAAAAGAAAAACAAAAAGAGAAGTTGAAAGAAATGAGAGAAATAGGAGAGATGGAAAATGTAGGCAAAAACAGAAAAGAATAGAACAGAAAAAGCAGGCCCATTTGCTGACCATTATATGCCTGATATCTCACTGTAGTAGAAGCTGATGAGGGCACAATAAGTATGTGTAGAATGAGTGAAGAATGAGTGAATGAGACAAGCAATATCAGTGATTGAGCTTTATTTCAATAGTTCCTGGGGCCCATTCCTCTTAGATTCTGCAAGCACCTAAGCAAACCAATTGGTTTATTTTGCTTTAAAGGCAAAATTCTAATTTGTACCTAGCCAGGTGCTTGCACACCCAACAGATCTCCTGAATCACAAAGAAAGGAGCAAGGGGATGTCTATTTAGAAAAAGCTCCTCCTCTGGTTCTAATTGGCCCTCTTAGGTGAAAACATCATTAAAGTGAAAATTACATGATACATCTTATTTGATGTTTTCATATATTTAAAGGTTATTCCATTAATATAGTCCTTTAGTTTCTCCAAAAACGATCATTCAATTCAAAGTAAAACACTATCATTTTGGTATAAAGTCCACTGAAGTAAACATATCAAATGTTGGTAATCAATTTGTTTTTGGTATACATTTTGTAGAAACACTGTGTGTAAAATTAGATGAGCATTTCCTAAACTGTTCAGAAGACATTATCTTCAGGAGGTGTTAATAGATGATAGCTCCAAAACCAACAAATCCACTGCCGTGTAGTTCTTTCCAACTCATAGCAACCCTATAGGACAGAGTAGAACTACCCCATAATATTTCCAAGGCTGTAAGTCTTTATAGAAGCAGACTGTCACATCTTTCTCCTGCGGAATGGTTGGTGGGTTCAACTGCTGGCTTTTTGGTTAGCAGCTGAGCACTTCAATCACTGTGCCACCAGGAATCCTAGATGATCGTTATTAGTTAATAAATATGAGCATCTTACAATCATAAATTTAGCTATGGAAGAACCTATTTATTAAACCCCCCTTTAAAAAAATAAAAACAAATATACTTTAGTATATTAAATGTTCTAAAAATCCAGAGTTTAAACAAAAATTTGTTTAACAATTAAACAAAAACTTATGAGTTTTCAATGAGTTTTTTCTTAATAGAAATGCTTATTAATAACAGTCTACCCTACAAGAGCACTTTGAATTAAAATTAAAAGGCATTTAAATATTTGAATGAAATTATCTTTACTTTTTTTTTACTTCATACTGTCTCTTTGCCTTGAGATAGTTCAAGAACTAGTTCAACAAAATATATTTTTAGTAAAATATTCCACTCCTGTAATTGATTATGATTTTGAAAATCTCACTGTAAACTCAATTGACATCAAGCTTACTTTAAAATATAAATATTTACCTCAGCTTTTAAAAATCTAAAAGGACCCTAAGGGTTTTGTTTTGACTTTATAATATTTTTACTTCTATTAACATTGATTAGAAAAATCTGTTTGTATCACTAATTTAAACATAGATACACCATATACCTTTGTTTAAAAATTATAGCTTCAATTAAATTTAATGATTTTCTTCATTAGCAAAAGATTGATGGGAGCTTCTAAAAGAGCAAGATTTCTATCAAATGTAATTACTTTTCCCAGTAGATGACACATTATAAGTGATAAGGGTGTAACTACACAAAAGGTAGGCTACTACGTTATTGTCTAATGAAAGTAAAGATGTAGACTTTCAAATAGGATGGCTTGCATTTTAATTAACACATCCAACCAGAGAGTTTTTTTTTTCTATTGTTGTGACCTTATTAGTCTGTTTCCTCATTATGTTGTTAGCTGCTGTCGAGTTGACTCCAACTCATGGCGACCTAATGAACAACAGACTGGAACACTGCCTGGTCCTATGTTTCACAATTGCCAGCATTTTCTAGTCCATCCTGGCTGCTTTTGTGCCAATCCATCTCTCCAAGCATCTCCTACTCCCTCACTGGCCCTCTTCTTCACCAAACATGACCTTTTGCTCTAGCAATCAATCAGTCCTAATGAGGTGTCCAAAGCAAGTGAGTTGAACAATGTTCTGTTGTGACCCATAATGTTTTTATTACCTATTTTCAGAAGTAGACCACCAGAAATTTGTTCTAGTATGTCCTATTCTGGAAGCTCCACTGAAATCTATTTATGATGGGTGATCCTGCTGGCGTTTAAAACACCAGTGGCATAGTTTACAGCATCAGATCAGCATGCATGCT
Organism: Trichechus manatus latirostris; assembly: GCF_000243295.1. Lineage (NCBI taxonomy): Eukaryota > Metazoa > Chordata > Mammalia > Sirenia > Trichechidae > Trichechus > Trichechus manatus. The sequence goes on along the minus strand of NW_004444374.1, from coordinate 108,355 downwards.
GCCACAATAAGACAAACTGACAGATGGGTGGTGCTTCTGTATTTTAGATTCTACTGAAGTTATATTGCTAATAAAATTTGAATTACTCTTTTTAGGCTTAAGTCAGAGTGAATTCTGTTTTGTTTTTGTGGTGATACTATATAGCAGAGTTAAATCTCCTTGTTGCTTTGGCTCTTTCGTGACTAGGATTTAGAAAATGCCTAGAAATGTCCTTTCTTTGGATGAGTTACCCATATGAACAAACCCTGAGAAAATAATTTGAATTCCAGTTTATTTGTAAAGCACTTGCCTGGGGGCTAGGCAGTGAATCAGGAAAGGAAAGGAAACCAATAAAGGGTGCATGATTGTGGAGACTCAATCCCACTGAGGAACTCTGGGAGTAATCACAGAGAAACGAAACTGTAGTATTTATGCATCAGCTATGGCAGTCATTGGTCAAGGCCTGCTCCTGGACAGCTGTAGCTGCCCTATGGGGGTATAACGTACGAATCAGGTAAATCCTTGCAGAGTTGCAAACACTTGAAATAGGATTGTCTGGTTTCACTTGCAGGGTTAGGGTGAGGACCAAAGGGATATGGGCAGGTCACCAAAAGTGTCTTCACTACTTAATGACTATAGTTATCTTCTCTGCATGATACAGTAAGTAGTCAAGCTGTCTCACAAGGTAAGCCTAGGGTAGAGGTTAAGTACAATCAATAATTTTAGCAAAACTTTTATTGCACATCACTCTATTGATCTAATTCATATTTTTAATTGAGGAAGATCATGCAGAAGGATAGAAAGAAAGTAGTCTGTTGAGAAAGGTGGCAAAGCTTACAGTACTAGATTTTGAAAATGAAAATAGAAGTCTTAGAGGGTCTCTAAAATCTGGCACAGGCCAACTGGTCTCCTGTGACCTTTTCGATTATTGCTCTTATTTCTTCTACCAGCAGTAGATTTCCAAAATATTTAACTGACTACTGTGTTTAATCTTATTTTGACCTCTACATCTGTCCTTTCTACCAAGGATGAAATTCCCTCTGTTATAACCAGTTTTGTAGTTCCAGTTTCCAGAAATAATTAATGGTTAAAAACTCAGTTATTATCTGGGAGTTTCCTTCTGCATTGTCATGCTGAGTGGATATTTTAGAGATATGAGAGATCTGAGCATGGTGATTGATAATGACACCAGGAACTAGGACACTTTACATTGAAACAGGCTAATTAGATTGAAAAATTCAGGATTGGCGAGAAGGAAATAGAATCTCCTGTAGAGTCTTAATGGCATTAGAAAGTCAGCTTATTTTCAAAGGACAATTTAACTACATCAGCCAAAACCATTGGCTCAACAATTCCACCAGTAGCAGTTTAACCTAATGATATATATTCATATGTCCACAAAGGTGTATTTTAAATGATGTTACTTTAGTGTAGTTTGTATAGTTAAAAAAAAACTGGAAAAGTTTAAATCAATAGTAGAATAGGTAAAATATGATATTTCCATACAATCAAATACTATACAAGTTTTAAAATGAGTTAAGTTTATATAGCCTGATAAAAGTCCAAAATATATATTCTACTATGAATCATAGATATATCATTAAGTAAAAAAAGAAAAAGTAAAATACAAAAGAATATATACACTTTTCTGTTTGTGTGATATAAAAGAGAAAAGCCATGCTCATGTATGAGTTGACTCAGAGTCAAGGGTAGAAGAAGAGCTACTTCAGCTATTCTTTTTAAAATTTTGGTAATGATTTTCTGTTACTCATAAAGTTTTCTGTTCCAGAGGCAGTCATTCAAATAGAGCAAAGGAGTACTGCATGATTCAAAATTGGAAAAGGTCTGAGATAAGGTTGTATTGTTTCACCGTATTCTATCTGCATGCTGAACAAATAATCCAAGAAGTTGTACTATATGAAGAATATGGCATCACGATTGAAGGAAGACTCATTAACAACCTGTGGTATGCAGATGACATAACATTGCTTGCCAAAAATGAAAACTATTGGAAGCACTTACTAATGTAGATCAAGGACTACAATATTCAGTATGGATTACATCTGAATTTGAAGAAATCGAAATCCTCAAAACTGGACTGATAAACAAGATTATGATAAATGGAGAAATAATTGAAGCTGTCGATAATTTCATTCTACTTGGATCAACAATCAACAGCCATGAAAGCAGCAGTCAAGAAATTAAATAACGTATTGCATTGGGCAAATATACTGCAAAAGACCTCTTTAAAGCCTTTGAAAGCAAAAATGTCCTTTGGTGACTAAGGTGAGCTTGACTCCAGCCATAGTCTTTTCGATTGCATCACATGTATGTGAAAGCTGGAAAATTTAAAAAAAAAAGAAAGAAAACGAAAAAGAAGGCAGAAGAAGAATTGATTCATTTGAATTGTGGTGTTGGCAAAGAATATTGAATATACTACAGACTGTCCTGCCAGAAGAATGAACCAGGGCTTCTAACTAGAAAGGAATCCAAAACTGAAACCAAAAAATCCAAAACTTTCAAGAGCCTGAAACTGAAACCTAATTTTTTTTTTTTTTATTGTACTTTAGGTGAAGGTTTACAGAGTAGTTTCTCATTAAACAGTACGCGTAGTTTTACGACATTAGTTAACAACCCCACGACATGTTAACACTCTCCCTTCTTGACCTTTTTTATTTGGTGAAAATATACATAGTCAAAGATACACCATTTCAAAAATTTCTACATGCACAGTTCAGTGACATCGATTACTTTTTTCCAGTAGTTGTGCTGCTATTCTCACTTTAGATGAAGGTTTACAGAGCAAAAGTTTCTCCTTAAACAGTACACGTTACCCTATGACAATGGTTAACAACCCCACTACATGTCAACACTGTCTTTACTTAACCTTGGATTCCCTATCACTAGCTTTCCTGTCCCCTTCTGCCTTCTAGTCCTTGTCCCTGGACTGCTGTGCCTCATTAGTCCCGTTTTGTTGTGTATGGGGCTGTCCAATCCCCGGTTGAACGGTGAAGTGAACTCGGAAGTGACTTCACCACTGAGCTAAAGGGTGTCTGGGGCCATACTCTCCGGGTTTCTCCAGTCTCTGTCAGACCAGTAAACCTGATCTTTTGTGTGTCTGTTCGAATTTTGTTCTACATCCTTCTCCAGCTCTGTCCAGAACCCTCTGTCGTGATCCTGGTCAGAGCAGTCAGTGGCGGTAGCCGGGCACCATCTAGCTGAACTGGACTCAGTGTGATGGAGGCCTTGGAAGCTGTGGTCGATTACTCCTTTGGACTAATCTTTTCTTTATATCCTGTTCTCTTCATTCTCTTTTGCTCCTGAATTTAAAAAAAAAAAAAAAAAAAATGTTTTTCTGAACTCAAACTGAAATCGAGAACCTTTTTTTTGTGCTCCACTATTTTTGGTTCAGCGATAATTTTTAAGTTGTAAGCAAGACCATGTTTAATTTGCATCTGGAGCCCATGTATGCCGAATGCTTCTCTGGCACATGGCTGGTAAGGGCATAGTTCACTGCTTTGGCAAGCCACAGTATGCCGCCTCAGCTATAGGTAACGACTGCTGTTACGCGAGACAGTTCACAGGCCAGTCAGAGTTCGCCGTTTCCGCTAGTGCTTGACCTCTCTCACAATAATGTGAGCTGTGTCTGCTGAAGATGTGAAAAACACTTGGTGATTGAGAACGCTAGTAGAAATCTGAAAAGAGCTGGTTAAACTGCATCGAGTTCTGAACAGAGTTTCATGTGAACGAAAATTCGTCAGGTAAGTATAAATATTTTAAACGTACATTATCCACGTTTTTTAAGCGTGATATTTAAATTCAAGGAATAGAAAAGAGAGTATAATTTTTGATGATTCCATTCTTGTATTCACTATCAATTTAAATGTACTGTCAACACATTGTTCGTACTTACATGTTTAAATTTTATATTTATCTCACAAATCGAAATGGTAACAAATATCAACAACTAGTGGGAGGAAAATTAATGTTTCAGTTGTGATACACTGTTATTTCACTGAAAATAACTTGATGGCATCACCATCAAGTGAGATTTCTCTTCAAAATATGCTGGATAAATGTACGAGAATGTTCTAAAGTGAGACTGGAATGGAAGAAATTGACAAATCCTGCGAATATAAAATCAAAGTTATTCTCATTTTTTTAATATGCTGACATACATAGCTAGAGGCATTTTAACACATACTGTCTCTAATTCATGTCTACAAATGTATTTATGCAATCTGCTTTCTTTGTTATCAAAGTCTAAGGCTTGTTTTTACTATAATGTAATATAAACCAAAAATACCAAACCAATTGCTGTCAAGTCGATTCTGACTCATAGAGACCCTATAGAACAGAGTAGACAGTGTCCCATAGGGTTTCCAAGGCTGTAATCTTTATGGAAGTAGACTGCTACATCTTTCTCCAGTGAAGCGGCTCGTGGGTTCAAACTGCCAACTTTCCAGTTAACAGCAGAGCACTTAACCACTGTGCCACCAGCGCTCCATTAATGTAATATAAAAACTGAAAAAAACAAACCTGTTGCCGTCAAGTCAATTCTGACTCATAGCAACCCTATAGGACAGAGTAGAACTGCCCCACAGGGTTTCCAAGGAGCGGCTGGTGGATTCGAACTGCTTACCTTTTGGTTAGCAGCCGTGCTCTTAAACCACTGCACCACCACGGCTCCAGTGTAATATAGTGACTATAAAATATACATCAAGGTTAACATTATTTCTTATCCCTTGAATTCTAGTATGGGACGAACCAGAGAACATTTCATGTCGAGAACTTTTTCAAGTATGAAAAGATTGAAAATAAAAAGCACAGGTAAAATCTGCAACATAGATATGGTTGGAGACCATGCTGCAAATTTAAAGAGGCACCTGAAGAGTCACCATACGGATGAATACAATGCAATGCCAAGCAAGAAGAAAAGGAAGATTGAACAAAGTGTAAGTTTCGAATAAGCAACAAAATACATTAGACAAGCTTTCGGTTGCAGAATATCTTCAGGTGAAATTAGTCAAACAGACAATTGTTGATGTATGTGATGAATTAGTCACTGTTAATGGTTGTTCATTTGGGTTAATGGAATTTTCAGGATTCCGTAAAATTTTAAATTCAGTTATTGCTTCAATTTGTCAAAAATTTTCAGTCAATGCAGAGAATGTTAGGGAAATGATACCTCACTTGGCCTTAAAGCTTAGCTCCAAAATTAGTAATAATCTAGAAAAAAAAAAAATATTCTCTTTGAACGTGGATGTTGCCAGTAGATTAAGTTGATAAATTCTAGGAATTAACACCGATTTCACACAAGATGGTAAGATACATCTATTGACACTGGGAATGAATTAAAAGATACACAGGTCTGTACTAAAAAAACACTGGGTATCAAATCTTAGAGAAGTACAATATTGATTTACAACAGATTTATTTTATAACCAGGGATAATGGCTCTAATATGATTAAATTTGTTGATTTGCTCAGAAATGGTAGTGAAATTGAATGACAAATGTCAGGGCAAAATGACAGTTTTGAAGATTGACTTCATGCACTCCGACTTGCAGACATTAACCGTCCCAGAGTGCGGTGAGAGCAAGAAGGTTCATAAGAAAAGATTGACCGGTATAAAATGTGCTGCACGCACACTTCAATTAGTTATTCAAGATGCAATAATGGTGCTGAACTAGAAGAGTTTTTAGGATAATGTTATGAACTATTTCAAATATTTCCTATTCCAACATTTGCTAGCCAAATTTTGGAAAATAAGGAAGCCTGTACTGGATTGATCAGTAATATGGAACAGTATAGAACAGTATATATGGAACATGATAGAAACCTTACTAAAAAAAAAGAAAAAGAAAAGAAACCTTAGTAGGATGCAAAAATCTCTTCAGTGTATTAACTGAGAATAATATGAAAAACCACTCTTCTAATAACAAATGGGTATATGTCATATTGATTTTGGGAACTTTAAAATATTTAAAGAAAGTTACCATAAGATTGCAAAGCAAACAATTAACTATGAGTGATGTTTTTGGTGTGTGGGTAGGAACTAAACTAAAATTAAGATTTTTTAATAATACTTTTGGAAACACATTGACTGAAAAATTTAATGTCAAGGAAAAAGTTATTGAAAATGATAGCTTATTAGGAACAGTTTGTTTAGATCCTCATTATCAAATTCTAATTATTTCAGAACTTAAGGTGAAACCATATTACATTTAAAAAGCATTTGGGAAATGACAGAAAATCTGAAAAGAAGCAATACTGAAGGTGTAACAAAGGAAAAAAGTTTAGAAAATACTCGTTTCAAATGATATTGATGAAATGGAATCATTTCTCAAAATGAGAGACAAAAGTTAAATTGAGATTAAATGACTGTACTGATAATATTTATTCTGTATTAACAAGCTTTGATGGTGTACAGAGAGTTGAGAGAAAAAAAAGTATACATGAATTTTGGGAAGAAAAGCTTTCACAATATCCCCAATTATATGAAATTGCTATGGCAGTTCTGGGTGCACCAGCTACTCAGGTCAGTGTTGAGACAGCTTTCTCAGCTTTGAAATTCATCTTATGAGACAGCCAAAACCTGTCAGCGCTGAGATGATTCTGACTCATAGCAATCCTATAGGACAGAGTAGATCTACCCCGTAGGGTTTCCAAGGAGCAGCTGGTGAATTCCAATTGCTGATCTTTTGTTTAGGAGCTAGGGCTCAGGGATGGAGTAATGGAAGAATATTAGAGGACATTCTTTAAATGAGGTGTAATTATGGTTTATTGCAATATTTTCTAAATGAACTACAATTGTGTATGAATTAAATCTATATTTGTAATAAAATGTTTATTTTAGGTAATGTTATGACAATTCTTCAGCTTAGAATTAGGGTGAATATGAAAGTATTAAATGTTTTATTGTACTTTGCCTTTATGTATTGATGTATTAGGTATGATAGCACAATTTGTATTTCTAGTATTTAGTGAATAAATTCTTATCAATTTTATGTGAATATAAAGTGTTAAAGTGAAATGTTGCCTACATCAAAATTAAGTTTGTTTTCAGTGTATTTTATAGTATTGAGTTTCCTAGTAAAAATGTATTGTTAATCTTCAATTTAATATTTATACAGTATGTTAGGAGTGTTACCACAGTACTATTTTTAAAGTGACTCAGTGCTTCAGTAAATTGTAGTACATTTAAAAAATAGAATTTTTTAAATCATTTATTTTATATTGTGAGTTTCTTTGTATTAAAATGTTTTGAGACTGATAAAAATTGAGCATCATTGTCACTTTAGATTTAATTACTAATGAATGTGTAGAAAAAATTGTTTAATACTGCTACTTTCAAAATGAATTACAGAATCTTGGGATGAACAAAATTCAAGTTAATATAACAATGCAATGTTAATTGCAATATATGGGATGAATTTGGTAGCCATATTTGTTTGGAAGCAATGGCTCCAGGTTATCCATTTGCAGAATATACATCTGAGATCGGAGAGTAAAAAGTAGGTGTGAAGCAGTTCAAACTGGTTCAGTCATGAATGAAGTGAAATCAGAACAGAACCGAATTTTTAAAGTTTTGGTGAACTGGAATGATAAGTGGAACACAGAATATTACATTGTGAAGCCCTGGAATGAACCAATAAGTCTTAGAAGAAATGCAATCAGAATGCTCCCTAGAACTAAGGATGGTGAGATGTAGGCGCACTTTTTTTGGACTTTTCATCGGGAAAGACCAGTCGTAGAAAAGGACATCATGTTTAGTAAAGTAAGGGGTAGTGAAAAAGAAAACAAACCTTAAATGAGACAGATTGACACAATAGCCTCAATGATGGACTCAAACGTATCAAAGATCATGGATATGACACAGGACTGGTCAATGTTTAGTTCTATGATACATAAAGTTTCAAAGGATTGCAGCCAAGTTGATGGCAATTAACAACCACATTGATTTTTTGGCACCATATTGATTTGTTAAATTTATAGTTTAAAGAGATTAAAATCTCTTTCCGTTTTAAGAATTCCTTTCAATTTTAAGGAAAAATAATTTATATTGGGCAAATTGTTTCCATAAGAGTATTTGCTATTTAGTAAATAGGTATTCTTTACCTAAACTCTGAATACACTGGGAATAATAAAGTGGCATAACTTTGTAAACTTTTACTCTTTATTGATACAGCTCACTATCTTGCCATCTGTAACTCTCTCCCTGTGACAAATATATAGGATTTAGCAAGTGTTGAATTCAATGTTCTGACAATTCCCATAGGGAAGAAAAAAAACATAGTTTAATTTATAGATACAAATAACCTCATAACTATTATGTAAGTGTGAATTTGTTTTCTTCAACATAATCAAATAAAGCTTAAGTAATGACTTCTGGTTTGAAAACTCCATCCACTTATTTTACACATGCCTTCATTCTACCAATGTGTTGAGCACCTACTAATCATCATGCAAGTCATCATGGGAGATACACACCAGACATGAACTCATGGTGTTCAAAGTTTCCATTATTTTCAAAGGGCAATTCAAAGTCTAACAATTGTCTTATTTTACTGCCAAGTAAAACCAATATCATATGAATTATAAAAATGTGTGATAATTAGGTAAAAAATTTATGTAACTTTTGGAAATTTTCATTTCATTTGAGTTAACTTGGCAACAATGCCAACATTTAAATTTATAGCAACATATGTACTGTAAATCTTAGATTTTAACTAGGATCTAAGGCGCCTGTAACTAATTTAAATAATACATGCAGCATTAGTGTCACTTTATGCATATTTAATTCTGAACCTGCAAAATAAGAAAAAAAGCCATACTTTTAAGCTTCCTTCATTTCCATGAATGTTTAAATTTTGTGATAATAAAAAAGAGTTTTCCCTTTTTTGTTTGGACCATTTGTACTGTTCTCCTTCTAGATTATTAAAATGTTATGGAAAGGACATTCATTTAGATTATGTTGCCTCATTACACAAACATAAAGTTTGCTTGAGTAAATTCAATTTTCCTGCTTCTGTGCATCCAAAAATGGCTCCATTGGCTGAGTCAACATAATATACCAGTGAAGCCAAATGAGTTGCCATTTGTTACCCCATTGTTGAGATCACAAAAAACGCTAATAAAACATTCATCAGCATTTATGAACAATGATAACAAAAATGTGAAACACTTTTATTTCATATTATGTTTCCTTCCACTAGAGACAAATGGGATTAGTGAATCCATGCTGAGAGATTATATGCTAGCCCTAGGATCTTTTTCTTGTGACCCAAATGATTGTGAAATCATGGCCCTAGGGATTCCTGCACTAATGGAGAATTATTGCAAATTGTATGCAGCACTTGCTGTTTTATACTACAGAAATGATCTTATAAAACCATGGCTTGCTTGTTGGATGTTTTGGCTCAACTATAAGATTTTTAAAAAGCATGCAAATAGGTATTCTAACCTGAGGAAGATAGCTATCAAAATAAATAGACCAAATAAAAATACAAATGATAAAAAGTATACGTAATTTATTGAATGCATTTTCTGCAAAAAGACTCATGCAATTTAATTTATATAGGAATTAAATCATAATAGTTCTCATTATAATAGTCCTAATTTTAACTATAGTTAACATTGTGATGTATGTCTTGAATGTATTTATGTACATAAATTTTTACAGTGTACACACACACATAATTATTTAATACTTATTGTTCTACTTTTTTTTTTAATCACTTAACAGTATGTCTTGGTTTTTTCTTTATTTTTATTTTTTTCCAAAAAAAAAAAAAAAAAAAACCATTAAATCACTTTTTTTCTTCTGAGATGTTTGATTAAATAACTATAAATGACTTTCTTCTCGGGTGTCAGATTAAAAAATAATAATAAATTCCTGTATTCTTAGCTCTAGAGGATCATGGTCAGTGGGAGTGAGATTTGAGAATGTGAATTGTTAATAAACTCCCTAGCTGATTATTAAACATATTTAGGTTTTAATATCTCTACTCTTTTTCTGTTTAAATATATGAATGACTTAGAAAAAATTAAAAATACAGTATAAAATGTAAAAAAAGTCTATATACACTCTTAAAACATCACAGTTTTGAGGTTATTTGTTTTTCTTTGTTTTTTGCATTTTAATTGTTTGGACCCACATGGATTTATATGTACCTATGAGATGCTTCAACCAACTGATGCAATGCTGGAAGTGTTCACTCATCTATGCCAAGAGACAGTCGTTGGAACAGAACAAGGTGATGCTGTGGTTTAAAATAAGAAAATGTGTGCATCGAGGTTGTATCTTTTCACTATAATTTATTCAATCTATATACTGAGCAAATAATCCAAGAAGCTAGCTATATAAAGAGGAAGGCAGCATTAGGACTGGAGGAAAACTCATTAACAATCTGCAACATGCAGATGACACAACTTGCTTGCTGAAATTGAAGAGGGCTTGAAGCACTTAGTGTTGAAGATCAACGACTACAGCCATCAGTATGGATTACTCCTCAACATAAAAAATATGTATATATATCCTCACAAATGGGCCAATAAGCAACATCGTGCTAAACGAAGAAGGGATTGCAGTTGTCAGGGATTTCATTTTGCTTGGATTCACAATCGATGTCCATGGAAGCAACAGTCAAGAAATCAAACAATGTATCACATTCGGCAAATCAGATGCAAAAGATCTCTGTGAAGTGTTAAAAAGCAAAGATGTCACTTTGAGGATTAAGGTGTGCCTGACCCAAGCCATGGTATTTTCAATCACCTAATATGAATGCAAAAGCTGGACAATGAATAAGGAAGACAGAAGAATTATGGAGTCGGCAAAGAATATTGAATATACCATGGACTGCTAGAGGAACAAACAAATCTGTCTTGGAAGAAGTACAGCTAGAATGCTCCTTAGAAGCAAGGATGGCGAGACTTTAGCTCACATACTTTGGACATATTATCAGGAGGGACCAATCCCTGGAAAAGCACATCATGCTTGGTAAAGTAGAGGGCCAGAAAAAAAAAAGGAAGACCTTCAATGAGACTGATTGACTCAGTGGCTGCAACAAGGGGCTCAAATATAGCAAAGATTGTTAGGATGGTGCAGGACAAGGCAATGTTTTCTTCTGTTGCTATAAGGTTGCTATGAGTCTGAACTGACTTGTGGGCACCTTACAACAACAACAACAATAACATGATGTAAAATAGTGGAGATTTAACATGATTTTCTTCTAAATTATGACTACTTCATCATCATAAATGAGACCTTTATCAAAACTAAATTCACAATTTTACAGATTTTTCTTTTTAAATTATCAATTTGTTCATTCATATACCAGATCTTTTTTCTGTTATTAATGCAATTATTCTGCTAGCTCAATTTCTCCTGCATTTTTGTTTTAATTTTTTTAAATGTTATTGTATGTTCATCTCTTTTCATAGAACTTGAGGATGAGATTTTCATATATACATGCTAAACCTTAATAATATTTTGAGGTTGAAATGAATTTATAAATTAATTTGAATTACTTGACATAATTGCTATATTACCTTCCCATTAAGTATGTGGTTTAAAACAATTATTTGAATGTTCTGAAATAATACAATTAATAATCAAGTTAAAATTCCTTAGTTGGTAAATTAGTAATTATATTTTTCTTCGTGAACATTTTCACTCATAACCTGAAATATGATAAATTCGAAACATTGTAATTTTAAAATAACAGTAATTAATCATATGCATATCAAATAGAATGTATTCATAACACTTTTTTTTCAGTTTTGGCATCTTTTCTATGAGTGATGAAAAAATTAACTTTGTGTTTTTTTTAAGGATGTTCTCACTACACACATGCACACCGACAGACCTAACGTATTTGGGTTTTAGTTTTCTGAATGACAAGGCTTTATTTAAAAGGTAGAAGTACTTCAAAATACTAATTTAAAGTATAAATTTATTATATGCAAATGTCAAATAACATATTGGTATGCTCATGTTATAGAGAAAGAACTCCTAAATTAGAATTTGGGAATTAGAAAAATATTCTATTATAGAAGGAAATAGTTACGAAATAATTTAATTAAATAAAAATACTGTAAAAATTCTAGTGGAATATTAGAAGCTAAATTCATGGTAGTTTATATGCATATGTTAATTTATTTTTCATAGATTTAAATACAGAAATATCTTTATTTAAGAAAAAATAATATAACAACTACCACGGCCTCCACCAAACTGAGTCCAGTACAACTAGATGGTGCCCAGCTACCACCACTGACTGCTCTGACAGGGATCACAACAGAGGGTCCCGGACAAGACAGAGCTGGAGAAAAATGCAGAACAAAATTCTAAGTCACAAAAAAAGACCAGACTTACTGGCCTGACAGAGACTGGGGAAACTCCGAGAGTATGGCCCATGGACACTCTTTTAGCTCAGTAATGAAGTCACCCCCAAGCTTCACCCTTCAGCCAAAGACTAGACAGCCCCATAAAACAAAACAATACTAATGGGGCATAACAGCCCAGGGACAAGGACTACAGGGCAGGAGGGGACAGGAAAGCTGGTAATAGGGAACCCAATTTCCAGAAGGGAGAGTGTTGACAAGTTGTAGGGTTATTAACCAATGTCATAAAACAGTATGTGTACTAATTGTTTAATGAAAAACTGTTCTGTAAACCTTCATCTAAAGTACAATAAAAAAATAATATAGGCATAGATATCAATGAGTATTTAGAAATACTATATATTATGTATTTTCATAATGGAACATTTAGTCCAATAATTTATATCTGTATTTAATTATTCTTGAGAGGATTTATGCATTTTAGAAAACATTGTTCAGTAGTTCAACAGATGTTTAATAGAAGCTAGACAGTAAGTTAGCTACTAGAAATTTTAATAGACTTCACATTTAGCTATCCAATCTCTATCAGTAAACACTTTTGCTTGGGTACTTCAATAATTTACTTCGAATTGCTTTATATAGTAATACTTGATTTTTCTACTTCCTCCTATTTTGCGTGACAAATGTGTTTTGTTGAAAAAAATCATATTTGTGACATGTTTTTCTCTCATGAAAAAAATGTTATTCTAAGATTTTTTTCCATTACAAATATTAATTTTTTCTACAAATAATTTTCTTCTCTGATGAGGTTTTATTTCTCTTGTATATCATATTTGTGAAATGTTTTTCATTCATGAAAAAAATGCAATTCTAAGAAAGATTTTTTTTTCCATTACAAGTATTAACTTTTTGTACAAATAATTTTGTTCTCTGCTGAGGTTTTATTTCTACTGGATATATGTTAAAACACTTGGAGGAGATATAGTTTTAACCTAAAACAGTGTGCCATAGTATTCCTTTATGCCATATTTGGAAAATACATTTAGTTTTATGAGAGTTTTGTTGATATCAGTGTACAAAGGAACATAATAGAAAGTTGGAAATACTTAAAAAGCCTTCCCAGTTTGACAAAAAGAACAAGTAACATCACTCTAACTTAATTGTTGTGAAAATATTGTAATTTGTTTATAGTGAACTATTTATCATTTTAGTCTCCAGTTCTGTAATCCATTTGTAGGTTAAATGTCATAATCAAAGTCGTCAAATCTTTTTAGTAGTCCACAGATTAATGTTGACATCCCAATTTAAATCTTTCAAGTTAATGTAGATTCAAATTAGTGGGTGAAAAAGAATTATTTAAATATACAGTAAGTATCAAAATACTTACCTGCCAAAGTCACATGGATTTAAGGCACCAGAGTGATAATATGTAATTTTGCTAGATTTCACCATTTTGGATTTAGTCAGAAAATTAAAAAGAAAGAGAGAGAGAAAGATGTACTGGGTTGTATAGCATTCTCCCCCAATTTGTTTCCTTTCTAGTACCACAGAATGTTACCCTATTCGGGAATAGGGTCCTTTCAAGTGTGGTTAGTTAAGATGGAGTCATACTGGAGCAGAGTGGGCCCTTAATCCAATAGGACTGGTGTCCCAAGAGAAGAGACACAGGCAGAGACGGAAGAGAGCCCCGTGGAGACAGAGGCAGAAGGATCCTCCCCTAGATACTTCAGAGAATGGCCCACCTAACAATTTGACTTCAGGCTTCTAGCCTCCAAGACTGTGATAGAACAAATTTGTTTTTTTAAGCCCGTTTGTGGTATTTCATTACAGCAGACTGAGGAAACTAATACAGAAGGCTCTTTAGATTTCATCACTCTACGCATAAAAATTGTGATTTTTTAAAGTAACTAGATAGCTCCAATCTGCCAAGAAACAGGCAATCCCAAACTAATCAGGTAGTATGAACTCAGATATTGTCAAGAGACATAAGACCTACTGACCACTGAAAATCCTTGAAGACAACAGGCTGTGTGAACCAAAAATGTTTTGTTTGGAGGGATGTCTGTGAAACTTAGCAATCAAGTTAGACTCGGAAAGTGAAGAGTTTTTACTTTTGGAGTGAGACCTCTGTCTTTGTTCAAACACAGCAAAACGGAACAATGCAATACCTTAACTGACAATAATAGTAAGAGTAGTTCACAAGGCAAGTGAAGCAGTGATGGTAGGTAGGATGAGGGAGAGATGGTAGGGGAGGAAGTGCATGGTACAGGTTGAAAACACCCATACTTCTACCCCATCCTCCGGGTGACTTTGTAAAATTCAGGATCATTAATAATTACTGTTCTATACACCTTCCTCCCACAACAAAAAATCTTTCTTCTTAAGGATTTGCGGATCCTTACTGGTGAAATATATAATATACAGTAATTTAACTTCCTAGTGACAGCTATTATGGGCTTTAAAAACTTTTCATCTTTATTTTCTGTTAACATGAGTTTAAAAAAAGTAGTGTTGATTGCCCACTACATGTCAGTTTTTGATGCTTCGCGATGCTATCTCATTTAACTCTCATCAGTTTTCAACAGTCCACAAGGCAAACATTCTTTTTTTTTTTTTTTTCTGGTGAAAAAATTTTTCAGAAGCTAAGTCCTTTGCTGAAGATGACTTATTTTAAATTTGGTATCTGAATGCAATTCTGTCTAACTCCACAACTCTTATAGCATAAAAATACTATTAAAAGAGTATTCTTTAATTAATCTCTTCTGATTTATTAGGTGAGATACATTCCTGTTAATATGTATCCTTATATATCTCTGTGAATTTTTAATGTGCTCTCTTTTTAACACACACACATATTTCATGCATATATCAGAAACAAGGCCAAAAGACTCTTACAATGGACTTGCTATTCTGTTGAGAAGAGAGCAAGATTCTTTGACATAAGATTTCGCATACTAAATTGTGTTATTCTGCTAGCCATATTTAGATAAAATTCAATATAATGTTATTTGTGGTTCCTCTTTTTTAAGTGTCCATGCTGTATTAATTAAACTTATTAAGATGAATAACATTAGTGATGATGAAGTCTTTAATTTGCAATATGATTTCAGGGCATACTTATTATTTCCATTTTACAAATGAGGTAAGTCAAGCTCAGAGTTTAAGCAGTTAAATCACATAAGCTTGACAGAAAAAGACCCATGGGTTCAAAACTACTAGCGAATTATTTTTCTTCACCACTCTATAATTTGAAAGCCATTTTTAAAGAAATACATTACATAATACTCAATGCAGGTATTACTTATTTTCAGCTGATTCTGAAGTATTTTGTTGAGAATGATCACTTTGTGGAACACGTTTTAAACATATGTCAACATAAAATATGATGGTGACATTAAAAATTATGATAGATTGTCTACATATTTGATCTGAATTTAGGTTTCAAACCAACTCATCTTCCTGCTGTTATATTTAGGAAATTGTTTAAATTGTTTGCAATATGAGCTAGCTATTTGTAACCAGCTGTCTTTCTAGGTGTTGATAAAGATAAATCACTCCACGATTTTACAGGCTTCTCTTTATTCTATCCCCACGTTATACTTCCTCTGCACACCAAACAAAACACAGAACTGCTGCTATTAGTGATAATCAGCTTTAGAAAACGTTAATAAACTGTTACCTTATGTAACTTTTTCTTAACATTTTGTACATGGTTCAATGTATTCTATTTTCCAGGCATTTTCAAATTCTCATATTTTATTTATTTATGTATTTTTTTTTTATTGTACTTCAGGTGAAGGCTTACAGAACAAATAGTTTCTCATGAAACAGAAGTACACATGTTGTTTTATGACATTGGT